>NC_056730.1:842258131-842360631 GCF_019279795.1 Protopterus annectens | reverse complement strand
GCTAAGATACAGGGTGAATACTTCATGATCAGAAGGGGGCTGCGGCTAATATTCACTTCTTTTATGTGGGGCAGAAGGCTGCTGGGCATTGGAAAACATTCAATGTAGCTACAGTTAGCCATTTATGGAATAATAAAATGAAACTAAGAGATGTTACTTATTACATCAAACCTATCCAAAGATCTGTTAACACAATCCTGGTTAAATTCATATACCTTATTTGGTTTACTCCTGCTGGGAAATTTGTATGATCCCTGAGTAAATTTGTATCTTTTTTATCTCTACTATAAGGCATTCTTATATGATACTGTTTTATTTGATTGCTGTGTAGTCACATTATCGTTTGTTATCTGTATGCTATATTTTGTGTAATGCCAACTATATTTTTATACGTTCATAGGTAAGTACTGGGCTAGCTGCCCTTGTGGGCCATTTTAAGCCCAGCCACTTTTCCTTTTCATGTTTGAATTAACCTATCCCATTTAATGTTAGATTGGCTTTACCCATCCCATGATCAATAATAATAGATTACCCTTAGTGGGAATAACTGGAATAATACCATAGATAATTTGAGGGGGACCCATGCATGGGAAAAAGCATTTAGGAGCTGATTCTGTCCACTTCTGCTACAGAGGAATGTTCTTGGGTAACTTTTCTGTTTCCCATCCATAGATCCAAGTTGCACTTGAGTCCATTCCAGAGCAGCGGTATCCTCTGTGAGATAAACCTGTCCCACCACTCCATTCAGTTGATATTGCAGCAGAGGCTTACATCCACAGACAACGTGTTTTTGATGCAGTTTGACTTGCTGATGTGCAGTAAATCTATCAGTATTGTGTTAGAGGATGCATTGCATGTGAGACACAAGTTGCCTCTTAGCAGACTGTAGGATACCAAGCATAGTGGCAGGACATAGAGTCGGTTCATTTAGAAAATATTTTTAGTCCTTGGTCCATTTTAATAAAGTATATCTGTTAGTGTTCTAGCTATTGCTCGTCTCTGGAAAAATAGGAATAAGGGCATTATACTCAATGACTTGCCTAATGAGGGCTGGGTAAAGGGAAACAATGACTTCCCTTGATCTAGATACATTACACTTGTTTCTAAGCTGACCAATGTAGACGGATGTTCTTATGACAATGGGCACATTTTTGTTGAGTGTTAGATCACTGTCTACATAAGTTCCCAAATCCCAAACAAGTGGATCAAATCTTAGGATTGTATTGTCAATGTGGTAGTTCCCCAAGTTAGATGACTTACCAAAAGATAAGCTAATGCATTTTCTGGTATTTAGTTTCAGAACATAGGTTTGGCACCAGTTATTTATTTTGGAGAAATCTTCCGTCAAGATGGCTAATTCATTTGAGTGTTCAGTCATCGCAACTAGTTTGCAGTCATCTGCAAACTTGGTCAGCCAGAGTCCGTTGGTATTGTTTTTTGCTTTAGAAAATTAGTTGCCTAACAGTAGAGGTCCCAGCACAGAAACCTGGGACACTCCACTGGTGATTGGTCTCTTTGTAGGGGTAGCTTCCCTATTTTGATTTCTTGCATCCAGTCTGTGATACAGGTAACAATTCATTGGGTGAAATAGAGGTTAATTCTCAGTTTATTTAGCTTTTCTACTATGCATAAGTGGGGGATTATATCAAAAGCTTTGGCCCAGTCTAAGTACACAATGTGTACCATTTTACTTTCATCCATTGCATTTTTGTTGTTTGTATTGACATTGGATTTTTGTCATGGCAAAGAACTTCCTCAAATAAGTCCATCTTATGGGTTAAGAAATTAAACTAACTAAATACATAAATAAGCATGTCTGTCCATATTGCATATGTCTGCAAACATCAACTATCTGCTTTGCATGCATATTGTATCTGATAATTTCATGGACTCTGACACTGTGTGCAACAATAGGAAAGGAAATGATCAAGTAGAGAATCAATAGCGAAGGTTTTCTCTAATATTCCAGAAGAATCCTTATCATTATTACTAGTGTCAATGCATCTAAAATGTTTTTGGTTTTCACATCTAAACAGTGGGAAAAAATGGGAAGTTATGTTTGTGCTGTCGATAGACCCCAGTACTATGAAACCAACTGGTGTGCAATACTTAGACAAGATGCAGCATCTCATCTTAATCCTTTATAGTATCCCTAAATGACCATCCAATCTGCCCTTAATCAGAATGAGCACACTTCTTTTTTGAGGTACTGGCCAAAATGCAAATCATAAAGCCGCTTCAGTTTTGAAACAAAGAAAATTGTAACAAGTAGCAGTCTTCACTTCTTAAAAATGTTATGTCAGAACTAGAATTCTATAAATATTTCTAAAAAAATGTTACATTATGTCTTTGAATTCAAGCCTCTGGCATTAACTGAACACAGTTTCATAGGTTCATAGGTGTGTACTAGGCTAATGGCCCTGGAACATTTACATGCCTAGCCCATAGGATTGCCCTGGCATCGTGCCACCTAACATTAGTTCCTAGTGCTACTGTTGAGTAGAGGCACTGGAGTGATCCCTGGGGTTAATTTTCTATTTTCCATCCACTCATCAAGATTTTTCTTGAGGAGGGTCAGTGAGGTGCTTTGTTTGACATGTATGGGAAGTCTATTCCATAGCATAGGCAGTCTCTGGGTTATGAACCTGTTCCTCCAGCATGTTCTGTTGATTGTGGTTATGAGGTTGAGATCTCTGGAGCATGTGGTGTGGAGGGATTGGGATTTCTTTAGATGTAGAATTTCTTACAGAGCTGGGTCAGACATGGCTTTGTAAGTCAAGCAGAGATCGCCTCTAAGTAGGCGATATGAGACAGAGAATAGTTGGAATTTTTTGAGTCTGTCCATATAGGACAACTGTTTAAGGCCTAGGATCATCTTTGTTAGATACTTTTGTGGCCTCTCCAGTTGTTACAGGTGTCTAGTGAGGTACATGTCAAATTGGGCATTACATTCAATGATTGGCCTAATGAGGGAAGAGAAGAGGGAGACAATGACTTCTTTCTTCCTGGATGCAAAGCGCTTAGTAATGAGATGTGCCACATAGAAGGACTTTCTGACCACAGTGGCAACGTGGTGGTCATAAGAGAGGTTGCTGCCAACCTGTGTTCCCAGATCTCTTATAAAATCTTCTATGTTCAGTGGACTACCATCGATGTGGTAATTCCTGGGAACTGCGTTTTTCCCAAAGAGGATGACGACACATTTTTTGTCATTGAGCTTAAGGCCATGGTTCTGACACCAGTTGTTGGTCTCAGTGAGGCCTTTCTGCAGGATGTCAACATCACTTGGAGAGTTAATAATAGCTCCCAACTTGCAATCGTCTATGAACTTTGTCAGGCAGAGTCCCTTTGTGTTGGTCTGGACTTTAGGAGAGGACCCAGGACCGAACCCTGTGGGACTCCACTCGTGACTGGTCAGCAGCCTGACTTGGAGTCAGCTACTTTCACACTGTGGGTTCTATCTGTGAGCCAGTTTGCAACCCACATAGTGATATAGGGGTTGATACCTAGCTTAGTGAGTTTTTCTATGATTCCTGAGTGGGGAACAATAGCAAAGGCCTTGGCCAGATCAAGGTAGGCTGTATGAGTCATCTTGCTTTCATCCACAGCTCTGGTGACTGACTCAAAGAAGTTGCCCAGGTTGAGCAGGCATGATCTACCCTTCACAAAACCAAGCTGTGTGGGATCCAGCATTTGGAGATTCCCTAGATCCTTGTTTATTAGGTCCATGATGATGCGTTCCATAGCTTTGCATATCAGACTTGTCAGACTAATGGGCGATAGTTCCCTGGGTCTGTAGTTGCTCCTCCTTTGTGGAGATGGATGACTGTAGCAGTGTGCCATTCAGTAGGGGCAAAGCCTGAGGGGAGGCTGTGATTGAACAGGGCACACAGGTGTGGTGCCAGTTCACTCTGTAGTTCATGTAGAACACAGCCAGGGGTATTGTCAGGTCCCATAGAAGCATTATTCTTAGACTTGGACAGTGCTGTTCTAACCTGTGCAGCAGTAATACTGGGTGCCTGGCAATCTACTGGTATTGTGATTGGTCCTTTGTGGGGAGAGGGGTAAAGTTGGCACTGAATCTGTTGGCCAGTATATTGGCAATATCTGTTGGCTCGGTATAGGACGTACCATTGTGCAGTAGCTCAGAGCAAATCTGGGTATTGCTGTGGAGATTCTTTACAGAACTATATAGAAGGCCTTGTGGTTGTCTTTACCATCTGCTGCAATTCTGTTTTCATAGGTAGTTTAGAGGATTTGATGAGAGATCTCAACTTTTTGTTGAGGCTGATAAGGGAGTTTTTCCAGTCTTGGGACTTCACATTATTCCACATCAGTTTCTTCCTTCTGTTGTAGAGTTTGTTTATGGCAGGGGACCACCAGATTGGCTTCCTTTTTTTTGAGGAGAGTATGTTGGTTCTATTGGGTATGGCGAGATCAATGCATTTGTGTACGTGTTTATACAGTGCATTGGTGTATGATATGGCGGTCATGCAACTATTCTCCATTTGCATGGTTGCCGTGAAGTTAGCCACCTCTGTTTCTAGGAGCCCAAAGTTAGCTTTGGAGAAGTTTTTCATGATGGTTACCTTTGTGGGGGTGGGAGGAATGTGGATTTCAAAGGTTATTAATCTGTGGTTGGATCTAACCATCATTAAAAAGAAAGACAAGCAGTCATAATAATATGCTGAATCTAATTAAAATAGTGTCCGTTCAATAAATTCCTAAGAAAATGCTTCAAAAACAAATATATAACAGACATTAAGAAATAATACATTTCAGTATGTGCTAGTGTAATTCCTGGAAAAGGAATTATTAAACAAAAAATCCCCACCCACACAAAGTGCTAAAGCAGCTGTTGCCCAAAGCAGAGAAACAATATAGTCTGTGACCATAATCAGCAATACAGAGCACATTCTAACTACTCTGTACATGAGGATTATATTGTTAGGACACTGGAGTTACAGTTCAAAGACGTGACACAAAGTTCAGAAGTTAGGCTTCTTCTTTAAGGGTTTGTCAAACAGTTTTATGCCCATCTTTAGGGCAGTAGATAGTGATTTATGAATGGCATCTTTAATAAATGTAACTGCACCTGAAGATATTTTAATGGTATGAACTCATTACAGCCGAGTGACGTCTCCAGGCGTTTCTGCAGTTACCTCCTACTGCTCCTCTAGGCGTCAAATATTGCCTGTTCATATTTGCATTAATAATTCTAAAACCACGTTACATACAAGGTATCAGAATATTTTATCTTGGAGTATACATGATGGCAAACACAATTGTTTTGATATTTGAACTCTGTTAATGAGCATTTGTTAGAACTGTAAAGTGATAACTTCATTTTTTAAAGGCTGAAAACACACCCACTGGGAGTTAAAGTTACACACTCAAAAGAGCTCTACTGGAGTGAATGAGTTGGATCCAGATGTATAAAATAATTTCCTATGCCCTTCTTAGTGGAGACCTTAAGTGAGGTGTATTTGTTTTACACTCTATCAGATAAAGGCTGACAGACTGCAAGCTTTGTTGTTCGGGAAAATGGACTTCTCTGGGACAGCATCAGCTTCAGAGATATAGGAAGACAGAATTATATTATCTAGGTACTGCAGTGAACGTTCCTGAGGCTTTGACAACGTTTCCTCTGTGCCCGTGGTATTAATATGAGCATCATCCTAAATTGCCATATAGTGATTAATCACCACTGAAGAATGAAGGCACAACTGTAAAAAAAAAGTCATGGCAGAGTCATATGAGTACAAAGTATGTAGTGAATGATTTCACTTAATTTGTATAATAACGGAATTTTAAGCTGATTTTAATGCTGCTCTTGTATCAAAGACTTTGTCAGAGAAACATTTCCCTTTTGACATTACCAGAGAGAAAAATCTTGAAATAGTTATGGGTCGGGATTCAATAAACTCCATATAGGTTCAATGTAGAGCCTACACACAGTGTATTCATGTACGTGACACTGCTTATCGCATGGCCTTGCTCAGCATTGTGCCATGAATATTAGTGATGAACAGCACACATAAGCCAAGTTTCGCAACTCACACCAGTGTTGCTTGCTGAGGAACCTGTACACTGAATGCGGGTCATTCCACACAACCTTTTAGTGCAAGAAATGTGGTCAAACACTAAACTAATGTTGGATACAAAGGGCCAGCATGCATTTTCTGAAGGATATGAAGTACAAAACAGAAATATATGTCATTATATATTAACTTCAATTTTCAGTGATTTAGCAGTAAGCCACACATTTTACAAGGAACAGACCAAAAATATGCTGCAAATGTCTGGACATTCTACAAAACTCTGGACAGTCTCTTTTTGTGCTTTAATTTCTTTTTTTTTCCCCTTTTTTTGGGTGGGCCACTGTTTACATGATGCGTATCTTGGTATAAACATGTTCAGCTGTGCTCACCTGGTTTGTGTGAAGTGCAGCAGTACACATAATAGAAGAATGGACCACCCAGGTTGTAGATAGGACCCAGACAGCCACACATATAAACCAGATGCATTCATGTAATAATATTGCCCATTGCCCAAACACGGTAAGTGACATGATTAACAGCAAAAAACTTACAACTACTAAGATAGCAGATATCATCTCACTAATCCTGAGGCAGCAGATGTTAAGTGTAGGTGTGGAGAGTACATGGTCTGGAGTTCTAGTACAGGGTGTGCAAATTTAGTTTTACTGTTGTGAGATTGTACATTATAACAATGAAGTGCAACATACATAATTGTATTCTCAACGTTCTTGTGGCAATATCTGTGAGTGTAGTAGAACCGTATGCATGGTACATTTGACTAGTACATTTATGCAAGTGCTTGTAGGGTTAATAATCTAGAAATTGTATTGTTTACCACTGTTGAGCATCCTTTATCATCACATAAATATGGTGCCCACCAGTGACCACCCTTGCCCACCATTTTTGAGAGATGGTAAGCGATGTGCAATGTTTTCAAATATTGCAAAACCAAAATGTGCACACTCTCATTAAGCGCAAGATGTGCAATAAACAGGAAAACATCAGCATATAAAATGCAATTTGCTGGGAAATACTCATTATACATTGAGCTTGAACTATGGCAGACATGTCTGGAGTTGCTGGAGAGGGTGTGCAATTTCAGGTGCAGAGATGGGGTGTCCAGGAGTCCAAAATTTTTGTTGGACTCCTAGTTAAGAAGCATCATCCCAAGTTGCTGCTGTGGGACTACTCAGGCTCAGAGTATAACTCTAAAGCCCATAACAGTATTGCCAGGGCTTTAACCAGTGCTACAGGTATCCCCCACACTGGTGAGCAAAGCAGACATCACTTCAATGACCTCTGAAGGAGGATGCGGGATACCCTCAATATTTGGATCAGGGAATTTCATGCAGGGGACACCCCACAGATGTGTAAGTATCAATTTCAATGACTAATTGTAAGAGTTAAAAGCTGAATATAGTCAAGACTGCTGCTATTCATAATGGTGTTCTGTTTTTTTTTTCCACAGCTGCTGAAGAGTGAGCCTCGAATGTTAGATCCCATGCTAAGAACAGTACTGTCTAAATAGTATTTTAGCAAAAATAATAATTTGTATAGTAATTTCATAGCATTAAAAGTTAAGGACTGCTTAGTTGCTATTTAATGCAGTTGTATTACATTGAGCATGCATATCCCCATTGTAAAATATACTATGCAATCCTTAATCTTTAGCACAAACCAATGGTGCCATACTTGCAGTAAACAGTGAGAATGCATCTCTAAAGTGTAAAAGGAAAGTATGCATGCAGTTGTCTGTAAGACAAAAGAACAGTACATGATTTGAGAATAGTCATCTCAAACTTATCTTAAAACATTCAGGTAGGTTATTTGTGTAGTTTATTTTTTTTTATTAGATTTTCGAACTTTTAAAAGTTCGACCATATGGTATCACCCATATGACACTCGAACTTTTGAAAGTTTGATTATCTAATATAGACCCAAACATACCAATCCTGACTATATCCAGCTTATAACTCTTACAAGTAGTCTCTGTAAGTGATACTTACACATCTCTGGGGTTTAGGGTATCCATCTTCCTTATCCTGAGGTCTCCATAGTGATTCCTACATTGTTCACCAGTGCAGAGGATACTGATAGCACTGGTTAGAGCACAGACCAGACTATTCCATGCCTCTGCATTGTAATCTGAGCCATGATAATCCCTCTGCAAAGTCTGAGCCCATGTTCATTCAGTAGGAATCCAACAATCATTTTGGACTCCTGGACACCCCAGTTTGAGCACAGAATCTCAAAACTTCTCCAGGAATGCATGCCATGCCTAACGCAGATCAAAACCAATATAGAAGGATGCTTTTCCATCAATTGCAGGTATTGCAATTACTGGAAGTGAGCACTTTCTGGTTTTACAACACTTGAAAGTGTTGCACATCACTTACCATCATGCAAACACATTGTGTGAGAATTCACATCACTGGGAATGTGTTTGCAAAATGGTCAGTAGTATTAATTGAATGCATCCTGTGTATATTTGTGGCTATCTGGGCTCTGTCTGTTACCCAAGTGGCCCATTCATGCAGTTTGTGTACGGCTGCTGTACTCGCAAATGAGATGTGCATAGCCAAAGCCATTTGTACTAAGCAGTGCATCACACAAATAGTGGCCCCAAAAAATAAAAAATAAAAAAGTATAAAAATGGTGAATTAGTTGAAATGTGGAAAATCAATCTATGACATACACAGTAGAAAGTGTTACTACACGTGACATATGACTACATAGGTCAGGATCCCAACTCTCACTGCAATGTGCCATCAGAAAACAGGAGGGGGACTTATCCATCTTTGCCCCACAAACAGCTTTGCAGCAAATACATGATGTAATTCCTCATACAACCAAGTGCAACTGAACATACACTGATATCAAGGCATGACCTGTTATTTGTAAATGTATTATACATTATATATTTGGATGTAGTGCACTTAGTGATAACACAACTTGTTATGATTATTCCTTGCAAATATACAGCTGTGTCCTACCTTTCTTCATGTCTCAGTCATTCATCAGTTATCTGACCAGTACTAAGATACATGCAGTGTGTAAGCCAGTCTATATCATTTACCTTAAAATATGTGAGGATTTTAACTGAGAACACTATGATATGTAGATGCCATCAACTGAAGGGCAGGTTGGAATGCACAAACAAACATAGACTGCTGTTTTGGAGTGGGGAGCAATGGTGGGTTCCTGTCATGGCACATGCAAGGGTATAATGTTCTTTCGAGGGGGAAACATAGGCTGAGCTACTGTTATGGTACAAACAAGGATATGTTGCTTTTGTTACTCTCTTTGCTTTGCATCCTGTCTCTTTGATCTTGTGAGGGCGGTAAAGCCGGCAACTGCTATGTGTCTCATTTCTTTCATACACCTCTCTGTTATGATTTCCCATTACAAACTTATGGTGCTAAACTGAAACTATGCAGGGATCATCAGTACTTTGGGAAGTATCAATGTGTGAATCTTTGAGGCATGAGGCCTACTACTCTATAATGAATACATACAAGTCAAATAACTCTCTACTGTCACATGCTACATTAATTTATGTACAAATCTCCCACCTTGTAGTTGCTTACCATACCAATAAATAAATAAGTGCTGAAATACAAGGACATGCCATAATATTATTATACAATACAGTACATGTTCAGGACTTACCTTGTAAATGCAGCAGTTGGCACAGTGTTAGTTCAGGGCTGACTGTGATGCAAGCATTACACACCCAATACATGACAAGGTAAAGGTTGTGGCTCTGATTTGAGGCTGGCAGAGTTTGCAGGGTTCCTGCTTCATGTCCGTGTTCATCCTGCAGCAGTCTACAATGTCCATGTCATGTATGTTATAATAAGTTAAATGTAGCCTGAAAACTGTTCTCCATCTTAGCCTAGGCCTATTGGCAGCAGCATCACCTGCACCTTGTAGCACATACAAATTGAACTAAGCAGCAGCAGCAGCTCCTAACATTCTGACTGTGTAGTGTTTCTGTGTCTGTTCTCTACTTCTTTTGTAATCTACAGAAAAAACAACATGGAGACTACATTGTTGCTTTATAACTTGTTGAATAGCTCCACCAGATTGGTTGATTAGCAAGTAAATCAGCTGCTTATGCTGTAATTAGCATCTTTGAAACACAGCCTATGACAGATGCAATCCAATAATAATCTACTAAATTTTAAAAAGGCAAATGTGTGGCTAGACAAAGTGATGGTGAGGATACTTGCTACATGTTCAGAAAAGCAAAATATTTACAAAGCTATGTTTACAGAGGAGTATTAAACTCCATCAGGAATGGTCTCATTTTGTTACCTACACAATGCATATGCTGGGATATACTAATGAATAATGTGAAGCAAAGCCTTTCACACTATTATCTGTATGCATTAGTTAGAAGTGTACTGATGACATAGCCATGTTTGTCAAGCCATTTCAGAGGTACAAATACTTGACAATACATGAAAATAGTAAGCTGTGTAATACACATGTACAAATGTTTCTGGGACAGGTCCTTTGAATGCATGTTTAGCATTTCAAATGTGTTTTATTAGCAAAATGGTTCATGTGCTTGTTTTTTTGTGGGTGCGGAGCAAAGAGAAGTTACTATTATGTCACAAACTGGAATGGACTGTTCTTTTGGGGGAGCACAGTTCAGTTACTTCTATGGTACATGCAAGGATATGTTGCTCTTGCTATTCTCCTTGCTTTGCATCCTGCCTGTTGTTAGTGTTTCACATCTGTAGAATGTCTTATGTTTTTCCAGTGGTTACTACTGACTGCATACCTTAACTGTTTTATCTGGTAACGGTTACTTTGTAGTTATGTGATACTTATGTGTATTATCATTCTATTGGCTTTTAGGGCACAAAATATCATTGAGGTGGAAACTCCCCTTCAGTGAGGCTGAAAATACTATAATTGTTGATAAGCTCCATCAACATGGGGCGTTTATTCTTGGAAGGGGTCACCCAGTATGCCAGAGAGGCTGTCAGGTGATTACCGACATGAATTCCATGGGTGGCCACAGCCGGACTTAATGATCAGGTGTGCCACAGGGCCACTGACATGATCACCTCTGCTTGGACATGTGCAGCTGCTGCTGCCTAAAACCAGAGGGTAACTGGATGTGGGCCTGCTGCAGAACCACCTCTCACCCCCCAATGAGGAATTCCTGGCAAATCTTCTACAACAATACAACTCACAGCAGAGTGGCCCACAACATGTCATTGACATGGGCACCACTCCTTCACAGTCCCAAGAAATGCTTCCAGGTAGGCTTTGTTATATGACCAGTTGAATACTGTTGTATAGTAAAACAATGAAATAAAAGTTAGTTCTGTGTCACATTCTTTTTTTTTTTTTTTTTGGGGGGGGGGTTGAATATTGGTACATTGATAAGTTCAGTTTGGAGTTGTTAGCCAAGTACTTGTTGAACTTACACTTCATGCAGATATAGAGGAGTACATGTAGTACCTCCTACCTTACTGTTAAATGCGATGATGTTGCCCTTATCTCTTGCTTAACTTATGTCAGGACCATCAGGAATCCAGTGACATATGCCTCCTGCAGATGGTAAGCCAAATAAAGTTATTTCAGTACTGCAGATCAATTTATAGAAATATCATAAATTGTCATTTTAGGCTTGTTATGTGTATTGTACTGTCTGTAATAGTGACAGCACTGTTAGTTGTTTAGAATATATTGTACCATAGTAGTGCAGGTATTAATGTGTGCCTGTGTTTATCCCTTTTTATCACAGGTAATCATGACAGTGAGAGTGTGGGCCCTGTGCCACCTGATGCCAGAGTCTCATCAGACACTGAAGGTGTTGAAAGTGAAGCATGATCGGGGGGGGGGGTGCAAGAGGTTGAAACTGACACAGAGATTGACATCCAGCCACCCTCTTCTTTGTCTTCAGACACAGCCAATAGACCTATGCCTACCCAGTCCACTGTGCCCAAAGATATAGGACAGTTGGAGGGTGAGGACATTGAGCACGGTAGTGTGGCTAATGTGGCTTCAGTGCCTGTTGCATCTGGCCATAGCCAACATGTTGGCACATTGCCACACAGGAGAGTTGATAGGGATGTTCAGAGGGAGCCTGCTGTCCCTCCTTCACCTGGTGCAGGTGTCTCTTCCAGTGTCACTCAGGATATGTTTATGACTGTCATGGAGGCACAGGCAAATTCAGAAAGGTGCTCCAGACAAATGCTCAGGGTTGTGGATGTGGCATAGTCTGACATGCATGACTGCCTCCACCTTGTTGCCGATTCACTGGATCAGATAAATGACATGTTGGACCAAGGGATGTCTGTTATGGAATGATCAGTGTCTGTGATGGATCATCTGCTGGGAGGGGAACAGCATCTTCATGGGCATAGGTCAGCCACAGCATCTACTGATAGCCAACGTGGCAATGCCTGATCATGCTCCTGTAGTGGCAGTGCTTTTGCTGGTCCATCAGTGAGTGTGCTGTACACACCCAAGCATGGCAGGCCATGTGGTCATGGTCCTGGGTGTTCCCATGAAGGGAGCATGTCCAGCAGACATCAGTCATGCTCAGGTAACAGCACTGCATCGGACCTTGGGTGTGGAGGTGCCAGTGCCACTCCTGGCAGAGCCTGTTCTCATAGTCTGGGGTAACAATGATGAACTGCCACCTCTACCATGCACACACCTCTCCAAAATGCCAAGGAATACAGCTAGCACTGAACTTGGCTGTGTTCATGCAGACTCTCACACACCACTTTCACATGAAGGATCCCTACAAACACACACACACAGCCTGTTTGCTTCCCTTTCTCCCTCAAACACACTCACTGGCCTTTTGTGTCAGCATAGGCCTGGATCCCACCCCTCCCCAGCACCCTGTGCAAGTGATGAAAACTGTGCTATATTCCTGTCTTTTTTCTTTTGAATTCAGGGATACAAAAGCTTTGTGTCTGATGCACAGGGAGCATAGCTACATTAGTGCCTAGTATATCTGCATATGTGTTGTTGAGTTGATAATTGTGCCTTTCAGTTATATTTGCTTTGTCAAGTTACACAGTGGATAGCATCATCATGTCAGTACTTTATAGTGTATTCTCTTGTAAGTGTTGTGAAGTCAGGGACTACAATGTGTGTCATTACTTTATAACTTTTCTCTTTAATGTTTTCCATTACATACGTATGGCGCACATCATACGACATGCCATCACATTCAGATCTCAGGATTGTATAATAGCATTGTAGTCAGACTCATCAGAACAGTAACACTGTCTAATGCTCCCTTTTGCATGAACCTCACTAGACACATGCAGCAGCTGGACAGACCACAGGGCATTCTCATCAAGATAACACAGGGCCTACTAACCATGAAATGCTGCATGTGGTTAGATTAAAACATGCCACTGTCACCTGTCTGGTATTGCATTAAATTGTAACTGTTATTCTAAGCCTATTACTTTTAGTTGGTTGAACCTGAACGGATCAAAACAAGGTCTTCATAGAAAAACAAGCCACTGTGGTGGGCATCAAACATAAATAGGTTATAGAAGTGGAAGAAAGTAATGTCTAAGAACAAGAGGAAACTGACTCAACAGAGGAAGGGCATCCTCCACAGCATGTACAAGCAAATTAGCTATCTTTTATAGTCCTCTAAAGCCAAGTATGAAACTAAACTAGCATCCCTAACTAAACATAATCAGGAAGCATTTTTTTGCTATGTCAGAAATCTAAAAGTGAAGGGCTAGCTTTGTACCAAACAAGTAGTAGATGCTACCATTAATACTAACTCCCAGGACATTGCCAACCTGCTACCTGACAGGTTTGGGGCAAACTTCACCCCCCCCCCCTGTCCCCACCAGACATACCACAAAACATACCTGTCACCAGTCCTCTATCGAGTATCTCCAAAGAGCAGCTCATAACCACACTCTCAATGGCCAAATACACAGCCTCTATGGGACCAGATACCATCCCAGGCTGCCTACTAAATGGTCTGAAACAGGACCTAGAGGAACCTGTTGGCACTCTCTTCAACCACAGTGTAAGTACTGGCTTTGTCCCAGCAGAGTGAAAAACAACAAATGTAATTCCCTTGCACAAAAGGAGTTAATCAACTGATCCTGATAACTATAGACCCCGAAGGCTAACCAGCCATATCTGCCAGGCCATGGAGAGAATAATCATGGACCTTATCAACAAAGACATAGGTGGCCTTCAAACTCTTGTCCTGACAGTATTTGGTTCTGTTAAGGTTAGATCATCTTATTAAAACCTGGTGGACTACTTAGAGAATGTCACAAAAGCCCTGAATAAAGGCAAAACACTATATACAGCCTATCTTAACTTAGCCAAGGCTCGTGACACTATCCCCAACTCAGGCATCATTAATAAACTCTCACAACTGGGAATTAACCCATATGTCACTAGATGGGTAGCCAACTGGATCATTGACAGAACACATTCAGTCAAAGTTGTGGATTCCACTTCTAGCAGCAGTTACCACTGGTTTACTACAAGGATCTGTGCTGGGCCTACTACTGTTTGGATTGTATTTCTCAGATGTCTAGGGGGAAATAGATGGCCTGTAGCTTATCATGTTCACTGATGACTGCAAACTGGGTGCAATTAAGTCACCCAAACATGTTGACATTCTACAAAAAGGCCTTACACAGACAAATGATTGGTGCCAAAACCACATACTCAAAATAAATGCAAAATAATGCATTATCATCCCCTTCAGCCAAAGGGGAAGTCCCTGAAAATAACAATATTAACAGTACCTCTTTATTTGAAACCCTGTTGCAAGAGATTTTTTCAACACAGGTTGATAGGAACCTTAACTTTGATCACCATGTGTCCACAGTAGAAAAAGAAGGCCTTCTATGTTGCACATCTCATAAGTAAGGTATCACATCCAGAGCTAAAGATGTTATAACTCCCCTCTACTCGACCCTCATCAGACCACTAATAGAGTGCAATGCTCCCTTTTGTATGTACCTCACCAGACACCTGTAGCAGCTGGAGAAACCTCAGAGGTTTCTCACTACAACAATTCAGCGCCTGCAACACATGACCTGTATGGACAGACTGAAGGCCCTATCACTGTACTCTATATCTTATAGGCTTTTGACAAGCAACAAGATTCACTCACTCTAGGGATCTTAACCTATCCTGCAACATTAACAGGACATGCTGGAGAAACAGATACATCTCCCAGAGATTGCCACTCCTCTGGAACAAACTCCCAGTTCACATAAAAAAAAGCTCCTCAATGACCCAATATAAGTATAACTTAGACAAATGGATGTGTCACCCATGTCCCTCTTGGATAAAGGCACTCGGTGCTGATCATACACTTGTGCTGCAAATATAGACCATACAGGCTGGTCCATAAGGAGCAATGGTATAACATGGCTAGGCTTATAAAGGTCCTAGGGCCAATAGCGTAGTAACCTCCTATGAACCTAAGGTGATGTCTACTTGGGCTCTAGGACAGTGTCTGATCCTACCTAGTCTGATACAGCTGATTATATCAATACTGTCTACTGAGCATGTGGTGGTGGTGTATCAGCATTGTCTGTTGAGCATATTGTGGTTCATAAGCATTGTCTGTTGAGCATCTGGTGATAACAATGTCCCACATTCTAGTGTAAAATGATCTCTGTAATGTCAAGTAACAGCTCACACACTCACACCCAATTGACTGTAGTAAGAATATAACCACTACCTGATTAAAGTACACAGACTACAGAACACAGTGCTATACACAAGCGCCATGCCACAAGTCTAACTTTTGCATGTCTGCTGGTCAAGTTATAGTGGATGACATCAGCAGTGTATGATGGAGAGAAGGTGGGAGGCCTGCCTGAGATGGATATGTAGCCAGGCGATGGTATCAAAATACTGCAAGGTATGCCATTGAGGCAGTAATTGTAGGATAGCATCTCTAGCATGTCTGCTGGTCAAGTTATAGTGGATGACATCAGCAGTGTATGATGGAGAGAAGGTGGGAGGCCTGCCTGAGATGGATGTGTAGGCAGGCGATGGTATCAAAATACTGCAAGGTATGCCATTGAGGCAGTAATTGTAGGATAGCATCTCTACTCTGCTGAGCTGAGACACACACACACACACGCACACACACACACACACACACACATACACACACAACCAGTTAGCTGCAGTGAAAACAGGACACCTACTTATCTAAGTACACAAATTATAGAACACAGTATTATATGCAAGCACCAGGGCACAAGTCTGATTTTTACATGTCTGCAGGTCAAATTTTAGTGGATGACATCAGCAGTGCGTGTTGGAGAGAAGAAGGTGGGAGGTCTGCCTGAAATGTATGTGTAGGCAGGTGCAAGTATCAAAATACTGTCAATTGGTGGAATTAGGCAGTAACTGCAGGATACACGCTTGCTCTTCTGGCTGGGGACACACACACACCACACACACACACACACACACACACACACACACACACACACACACACACACACACACACACACACACACACAATTGACTACAATGAGGATAGAATCCCTACCTATCTAAGTATGCAGACTACAAAATTCAGTACTTTACGCAAGCATCATGACACAAGCCTGACTTATACATGGCTGCATGTTAACTTATGGTAAATTACATCAGCAGGCCATGTGGGGGACAACTGTTTGGGAGGCCTGCATAGGCACATAGATTCATAACTTCATATGAGGTCAGTAGCCTAACTGTAGAGTGTGTCCTAAGTGTGTAAAAGCCTAGCTGTGTATACCCTTATTTAGCATAGTTGGATGTTTGTGTTTAGCAGAGTAAGGTTGTCATCACTACAGACTGAATCTGTCCATGAGGGAGCACACAACATTATATATTACACATTATAGTGTGGTTGTGACAGCACATGTATGTATTGTGAATATATGATGTATACTTAGAATGTGTCCTGAATTTGCAATGCTTCCATGTGTAGTTTTATGTCATACAAATAAAATGTAGAATAAACACCAATAGGAAAGCATTATATATACAGTGCCATAGCACAGTGAGCAGCGGATTTCTGTGATGGTTAGCAAAGTGTACAAACATGCAAATTACTCCTGTTTATGCAAAGGTAAGTGGTGTGCAAACGTGATCAACATTGCTAACATCAGTAAAAATAATACTATATGGAATATAATGTATTTGAATCTGGGACCATGTGCATGGCACTTCCACACTTACACCTGTTGCTGCAAGAATGTTGAGAAAACACTTGTCTATGTTGCACTTTATTGCTGTAAACTGCAATGTCACAGCAGTAAAAGAAAGGTTTCACACTGTGTACTAGAACTCAGTACCATCTGTACTCTAGACTCAGGTTTTCATGATGGCTAAGGGCATTAATTGAAAGTATCTGGTTTCTATTTTTTAGCCATCTGCTTCCTAGGTGGTCCGCTGCACTTCATGCAAACCAGATAAACACAGCCATTCCCTACTTCCATTATTTGCACCATGTGGTGCATCATGCAAAAAGTACAATTTAAAATAAGAAGAATAAGAAAAAAATAATAATGGACACATATAAGTAAAATAAGTGTCTGCTGTCGCATGTTAAAGTACTTTTTGTATAAATCCACCAGTATTTACTTCATTACTGCACCAAGTTAAGATGTACAAGAATATGCCATAATATTATTAAAGAATGCATTCTAGGTTCAGGACTTACCTTGAAAATGCAGCAATTGAGACAATTTTATTTCAGTCCTAGAATTTCCTTATGTCAAATCTCATGGTATTGAAGTATGCAGCAAAAAATTGTAGGCTACATGGATGCTTTCTTGTTGAATAGCTCCACCATACTGAAACTCACCTGCTTATGCTGTAATTAGAACCTATGGAAAACATCTGCTACTTTACTCAATATATGAACTCTGTCGGTGCCCATTAGTGCATGATGCATGCCTATGCACTGCTGCATGAACTGATGCTGTGTGCACTTATGCAGAAATAAGGTGAACACAAGTGATCTTATTACTTTTGTCCATGTCTGTGATACCACATAAACATGCAGCTCAAAAAGTAGAGAAAGGTTGCAGACCCTGTAGTAGAACCCAGGACCTTCTGTACTCTAGCCCTACTCATACACATGCTGGCACAGGAACAGTTATGTGACAAGCACTGAGAAACCTGCCATTCATTACTCCATTTCCCATGGTTGCACTAAGCACTGCATTGCACAAATAAGGACAAACATTAAAAAATACATTTTAACTTAATGTGTACAAATACAAATACAATACATTTTAACAAACAATAAAGAGGATGACAGAGACCTGGTGAATTGTGCACTGCTTCATGCACTTTTACACTTCAAAGACCTACATGTATTCCTCTGTAAATGTAACCTAATACACCCCCAATGTCATCATTCACTGTTGCCATGCATTCAACACGAACACTGTGGAAGTGCATAAATGAAGTGAGTACACCTACACATTTTCAAGTTTTGGGGATTCAGCAATTCTAATGAATTTTGACCTCATTTGCATCTTCCCTGTACTGATAGCCCTGAATCAACATGGTTGGTAACAGTGTAGACAGGGTAACTGAAGGGGAGGCCAGTGTTAGGCAGTCAAGGGAGAGTATTACTGAGTTTTATATATATATATATATATATATATATATATATATATATATATATATATATATATATATATATATATATATATATATATATATATATATATATATATATCTTCTTCTTTCGGCTGCTCCCATCAGGGGTCGCCACATCAGATCAACTGTTTCCATTTCTTTCTGTCTTCTGCATCTTGCTCTATCACACCAACCACATGCATGTCCTCTCTCACCACATCCATAAACCTTATCTTAGGCCTTCCACTTTTCCTGTTACCTGGCAGCTTCATCCTTAGCATCTTTTTCCCAATATACTCTGCATCCCTCCTCAGCACATGTCCAAACCAACGTAATCTTGCCTCTCTGGCTTTGTCTCCAAACCTTCCAACCTGGGCTGACCCTCTAATATACTTATTCCTAATCCTGTCCATCCTCATCACACCCAGTGCAAATCTGAACATCTTCAACTCTGCCACTTCAAGCTCTGACTCCTGCCTTTTTGTCAATGCCACTGTCTCCAACCCATATAACATAGCTGGTCTCACTACCCTGTTGTAGACCTTCCTTTTTACTCTTACTGGTACTCGTCTGTCACAAATCACTCCTGACACTCTTCTCCACCCACTCCATCCTGCCTGTACTCTCTTCTTCACCTCTCTTCCACACTCACCATTACTCTGAACTGTTGTTCCCAAGTATTTAAACTCATCCACTTTCACCACCTCTACTCCCTGCATCCTCACCATTCCTCTATCCTCCCTCTCATTCACACACATATATTCTGTCTCAGTCCTGCTGACCTTAATTCCTCTTCTCTCTAGAGCATATATCCACCTTTCCAGGGTCTCCTCCACCTGTTCCCTACTCTCACTACAGATCACAATGTCATCTGCAAACATCATAGTCCACGGGGACTCCTGTCTGATCTTGTCTGTCAACCTGTCCATCACCATTACAAATAAGAAAGGGCTCAGAGCTGAACCTTGATGTAATCCCACCTCCACCTTAAATGCATCTGTCACCCCCCACTGCAGACCTCACCAGTGTCACACTACCCTGGTACATATCCTGTACCACTCTTACATACTTCTCTGACACTCCCGACTTCCTCATGCAATACCACAACTCCTCTCGAGGCACCCTGTCATATGCTTTCTCTAAATCCGCAAAGACACAATGCAACTCCTTCTGACATTCTCTGTACTTCTCCATCAATACTCTCAAAGCAAACATCGCATCGTGCTCTTTCCTGGCATGAAACCATACTGCTGATCACTAATCATTACCTCCCTTCTTAACCTAGCTTCCACTACTCTTTCCCATAACTTCATGCTGTGACTGATCAATTTAATCCCTCTGTAGTTACTACAGCTCTGCACATCACCCTTATTCTTAAAAATCGGTACCAAAACACTTTTTCTCCATTCCTCAGGCATCCTCTCAGTTTCCAAGATTTCGTTAAACAATCTAGTTAAAAACTCCACTGCCATTTCACCTAAACACCTCCATGCTTCCACAGGTATGTCATCTGGACCAACAGCCTTTCCGTTCTTCATCCTCTACATAACTATCCTTACTTCCGCCTTGCTAATCCACTGCACTTCATGATTCACTGTCTGCACATCATCCAGCCTTCTCTCCCTCTCATTCTCTTCATTCATCAGCCCCTCAAAGTACTCTTTCCATCTGCTCAACACACTCTCCTCGCTTGTGAGTACGTTTCCCTCATTATCCTTTATCACCCTTACCTGCTGCACATCTTTACTAGCTCGGTCCCTCTGTCTAGCCAATCGGTACAGGTCCTTTTCTCCCTCCTTAGTGTCCAACCGTTTATACAACTCATCATATGCCTTATCCTTAGCCTTCACCACCTCTCTCTTTGCCATGTATCTCATCTCCTTATACTCTTGTCTACTTTCTTCATCTCTCTGACAATCCCACTTCTTCTTTGCAAACCTCTTCCTCTGTATACTCTCCTGTACTTCTTCATTCCACCACCAGGTCTCCTTGTCCTCCTTCCTCTTTCCAGATGTCACACCAATCACCATTCTAGCCATCTTTCTTACTAGCTCTGCTGTAGTTACCCAGCTATTTGGTAACACTTCACTGCCTCCCAGTGACTGTCTTAACTCTTAAAACCAAAAAAGAGAGATGAAGGCAATGAATTAAGACCAATAACCAAACTAAATTGCCTAAACACCACAAAGGAAGCTCGCAACTCAGCTGGATACCAGAATTTATTGAAATGCAACAAGGAAATAACGCTTGTAATCCAAGTACGTTTTCGATGAAAATCTTCGTCAGAATCAGTACAAAAACACACAGTTAATGCTTGTTCTAGTTATATACCCTGTCTAATTGACATAATTAGTTAAGTACCAATCAGTAAAGTCAATTACTAACTAACAAGCAAGCTTATTTTAAAAAACACATACAAACAGTTCTAAAAATCAAAAAAGAATTAACTTTCAATTTATTGTTAATAAAATTTGTATGATAGGACATATTTGCATATATAAATATCATTATATTGTATGCAAGGTTAAAACAGTCTAAATAGTTAACCACAGCTCTAAAACAATAAAATATATGTGCACAAAGTATATACATTGTATGCTGCCATCTAATGGTTGTAATGGGTAAATAAACTTAATACTCATAACTTAGCTGATCTGAGTTTCAATACTGGCTTAATGGACAAAAGTCATTTAATCCCGGGATTTATTACATTCCAAAACTATTTGCCAGTATAATTCCTTGTATTCTAATTTATCCTCCCATAAACCACCCCTTACGTCCTTGGGCACAGAATCCAAAACAAAAAAGGAAAATATTGCTTGAGGGCAAATAGTCTGATGTCTGTACAATGCATTGTTCATATTCTGCTTTTTGATTTCGTACAAGTGTTTGTAAATACGACATCTAAGTTTCCTTTCTGTTTTGCCCACATAAAAGGAAGTGCAGAAATTGCAAGTAGCCAAATACACTATTCCAAAGCTATTACAGTTGAAAGTACCCATACTTGAAAGTGTTTTGTTCCTAGCTTCCAAGAAAATATCTTTCCTATTGTGTATCCTTGGACATTGTGAACAAAACCCACATTTGTATGTACCCACCCCACGTGGATCTGTGTTTTTGACCTTGGGGCCACCATATTCAAAGATTTGCTTGAATATGGTGTCTTTCCTGTAAATAAATTTCAAGGGGGTTTGATTGTTCAATGGTAAGTCTGTAAATTGAACAAATCTCCCCCATTCCCTTGAAATCAATTCTTTAATAGGTCCTGAGTCACCTGTATAATCAAGTATGTAGGCTCTATCGTGAAAGGTGGTATTTGGGTTTGTTAAAATGTCAATCTGGGCAGGTGCATTCTGTCCCAAAATAGGGGCAAATCTTTTATGTCTCTCCCTTACTACCTCTGCTACAACGTCTTCCAGTAAAGGTTTAGGATACCCTCTGTCGGCCAACATATTACACACATTGCTGCACTCCTTCAGGAATTCATGGTCATTAGAGGTCATTCTACAGACCCTTACGAGTTGTCCCTTCACTAAATTTTTCTTTTGGAAGTATGGGTGAGCACTCTTATAATGAAGGTATGAGTTGGAAAAGGTTTTCTTACGATGTATACTAGAAGAAAAGAACCCTTGTTCATCCTTTCTAAGTGTAATATCTAAATATATCAATTGTTCCGCATTGACCTCAAAGGTAAATTCCAAAAAATCGGTCGTACCCTTCAAGTAATCCAGGAATTCAAGAAATCTTTCCTCAGTGTCTGTCCAAAAGATACATATGTCATCTAAAAACCTCTTGTACATAGACCAGCATTTGGTAAATGGGCTGTCTAAAATAAATTGTTTTTCCCACCAATTCAAAATAATGTTAGCGTATGTTGGGGCACATTTAGCACCCATAGCAACACCTTTATTCTGTCTGAAAAATTCGCCCTGAAAATACATAAAATTGTTTTTCAAAATAATTTCCATGAATAAGAGACAATTAGTAAAATCTCCATGAGACAATGTACCATTGTCAATAATGGCCTGTTCCAGCCATAAAAGTCCAATCTCATGTGGGATAGAACCAAATAAGTCCACTATGTCTAAAGTGACAAAAATGAGGTCCAGTGAGTAAAGATGTGGTTTTACACACCTCAAGAAATCCCAAGAATCTTTAAGGACTGCATCACCAGAATATGATAAGGTCTTGAGTTTGTCGTCCACGAATGCTGCCAAAGGTGTAGTAATGGAACCCTCTGCTGAAACAATTAACCTGAGCGGTGGATCCATGGGATTTTTGTGGACTTAAGGTATACCGAAAACTGTCGGTACCCGGGGTTGTTGATTGAACAAAAAATTGAATTGTTCCTTGCTAATGGAACCATCTAACAATAAATCCTGTAACATCAAATGTATTTTGCTTTTGGCTATGTTATCTTCATTAATAGATGCCTTAGAATATTTGTTGGTCTCGTGTAAGGAATCCCTCATCTTTGATTCATAAATAATAGTGTCTATTAGTACCGTCCCCCCACCCTTGTCAGGATGCATTACCCTCAAATTGCCATCATTTTTTATAACATTCAACAATTTTTTCTCCACCTGAGTTAAATTGGAGTTAACATAGTGTGCTGTGATGGTATTCCTTATCTCTTTTTCCAACAGGTTGCCAAAATTCCTCAATTGAGGATGAAGGGGGGGGTTAAAAACACTTTTCCTTTTAAGTACAGGGTTAGAAGATGCAACTGTCTCTTGCCCATTGAACAGTAGGTGTAAGTTTTGTTTCCTTAGGAATAGTTTAAGGTCAATAATAGATCTAGGAATACTAGCTTTCCTATTTGGTACAAATTTGAACCCTTTGGAAAAGAGCTGAAAATGTTCTGGGTGTACCTCAATATTACTGTAATTAAAAATCTTATAGTTATGAAGCTCCAAAGTATTGTCCTCCCGGGTAATAATATGACTACCATTTATCTCTTGTTGTAACCCCTCTGGTTGTAATAATTCTGGTTCTGGTTGCGGATCCGATTGGATCAGCGGAGCGGGGGTCCCTGGTCTAAAGGGCACTCTTCATCTTGGAAGAGAGTATCTATAAAGTCACCTCTTTTTTCCTGATCAAAAGTGTATGATTGATGACACACTTGATCCCTGGTAGTCTTAGGATCTCGATACCTGGAAAAAGACAGAATGCACCTGCCCAGATTGACATTTTAACAAACCCAAATACCACCTTTCACGATAGAGCCTACATACTTGATTATACAGGTGACTCAGGACCTATTAAAGAATTGATTTCAAGGGAATGGGGGAGATTTGTTCAATTTACAGACTTACCATTGAACAATCAAACCCCCTTGAAATTTATTTACAGGAAAGACACCAATTTCAAGCAAATCTTTGAATATGGTGGCCCCAAGGTCAAAAACGCAGGTCCACGTGGGGTGGGTACATACAAATGTGGGTTTTGTTCACAATGTCCAAGGATACACAATAGGAAAGATATTTTCTTGGAAGCTAGGAACAAAACACTTTCAAGTAGGGGTACTTTCAACTGTAATAGCTTTGGAATAGTGTATTTGGCTACTTGCAATTTCTGCACTTCCTTTTATGTGGGCAAAACAGAAAGGAAACTTAGATGTCGTATTTACGAACACTTGTACGAAATCAAAAAGCAGAATATGAACAATGCATTGTACAGACATCAGACTATTTGCTCTCAAGCAATATTTTCCTTTTTTGTTTTGGATTCTGTGCCCAAGGACGTAAGGGGTGGCTTATGGGAGGATAAATTAGAATACAAGGAATTATACTGGTAAATAGTTTTGGAATGTAATAAATCCCCGGGATTAAATGACTTTTTGTCCATTAAGCCAGTATTGAAACTCAGATCAGCTAAGTTATGAGTATTAAGTTTATTTACCCATTACAACCATTAGATGGCAGCATACAATGTATATACTTTGTGCACATATATTTTATTGTTTTAGAGCTGTGGTTAACTATTTAGACTGTTTTTAACCTTGCATACAATATAATGATATTTATATATGCAAATATGTCCTATCATACAAATTTTATTAACAATAAATTGAAAGTTAATTCTTTTTTGATTTTTAGAACTGTTTGTATGTGTTTTTTAAAATAAGCTTGCTTGTTAGTTAGTAATTGACTTTACTGATTGGTACTTAACTAATTATGTCAATTAGACAGGGTATATAACTAGAACAAGCATTAACTACTGTCTTAACTCTTCCCTGAACATCACCTCACAATTACCATTTTTCAATTTCCACCATTTGATCATTGGTGCTGCCCTCCCATTCATCCTCCTCTTCTTGATCACCAATGTCATCCTGCAAGCCACCATCCTATGCTGCCTAACTACACTTTCCCCTGCCACCACTTCACAGTCTCCAATCTCCTTCAGACTGGCCCTTCTACATAAGATATAATCCACCTGTGTGCGTCTTCCTCCACTCTTGTATGTCACCCTATGCTCCTCCCTCTTGTTAAAATACGTATTCAACACAGCCATGTCCATCCTTTTCGCAAAATCCACTACCATCTGACCTTCTGCATTCCTTTGCTTAACACCATACCTACCCCATCACTTCCTCATCCCCTCTTTTCCCTTCACCAACATGCCCATTGAAATCTGCTCCAATCCCCAGTCTCTCACCCTTGGGTACAGTCATCACCACTTCATCCAACTCACTCCAAAATTTTTCTTTCTCATCCATCGCACACCCAACTTGTGGAGCATATGCACTAACAACATTCACCATTACACCATCAATTTCCAGCTTCATAAACATCACTCTATCCACCACTCTTTTCACCTCCAAAACACTCTTAGCATACTGTTCCTTCAGGATAATGCCTATGCCATTTCTCCTCCCATCCACACCATGATAAAACAATTTGAACCCACCTCTGATACACCTAGTCTTGCTCCCCTTCCATCTGGTCTCTTGCACACATAATATACCAACCTTCCTTTGGTCCATCATATCAGCTAGCTCTCTCCCTATACCAGTCATACTGCCAACATTCAAAGTTCCGGCCCTCACTATCACAGTCCTAGCCTTTACCTGCCTTCGACCATGCCTTCTGCCTCTTCTCCTCCTTCGGCCAACAGTAGCCCAATTTCCGCCAGTACCTTGTTGGCCAACAGTACTGGTGGCGGTCATTGTTAACCCAGGCCTCGCCCGATCTGGTATGTATATGTGTACTTTTGTCTGCATGCATGATTTGGCAAAATTTTATGCCAGATGCCCTTCCTGACACAACCCTCCCCATAGATATAGATATATATATATATATATATATATATATATATATATATATATATATATATATCTGCACAAAGGGATGTAGCTTTTGAATTCTATGTTTCATGGGGTTTACACTTTTAGCTGTCTACATTAGTTACGAGTGCATTGGTCATCTAGGGGTGGGGGTGCAAAATTGCATTTATGACATGGCACTTAATAAGGTATTGTTGCTAATGTTAGTATAATTTTCGACCATCCAACATGTCTGATAATGTCATAATGTGTGTGGAATTACATGTTAGGGTCTGTTCTCTTCAAATGTATGGACATTTAGTTGCTCTTGTTTCTGTGTAGACTCCTTTGTGTGGCTATATTCTGAAAACTTTTGACTACATGGCCAAAATGAGCATGGAGTCTATAGAGCTACTTTGCAGCTTGTTGAATCACTCCACCATGTTGATTTCTTTCATTAGCATACAATTCAGCTACTTATGCTATAGTTTGCATGCTACAGAAGCTTCTGTGTTTGCTTGTGCATGCGTGTGCACCGCTACAGCCGTGTGTGCATCATGTCGTGACACGCACATGGTCAACATTATTGTGTAGGCTTTATTGCATCCTTCATACAGTTTTGAGAAAAATGGATACTGAATCTCCATTCAGTCTTTTTTTAAATGGGAATAAATACCATCCATTAGTGGGTTTTGTAACCAGGTAAATTATAAAGTAATGCTCATGGGATGTGTTCATTTTAAGATTTTAGCACCATGCTTGAAGAGGTTTGAATGACAAGAAGACTGGTGGAATTAGAGACAAATTACTTAGTCACTTTCCTGTTATCAGAAAACACCAGACAACAAGATCACATGCAAATGCTAACATTTCAGGACTCTCATTGGGACCTGTGGCTCTTATCAGAGACAAAATGCTAAGTCCATTTACTATTACAGACTTGTTAGGAATCTAGAGAGACCTCAAGATTGGGTGCTTCAAGTTGCCTATATATGCTAGAGGTCAGGATATTGACTGCTATAATAAAACTAATGTTGTTGTAAAGGAGCACAATCAGGGAAATAGAAGTCCAGAAATTGCGAAGATATTTAACCTTTACATGCAGGCCAGTTTGTCTTGTGAAGCAATTCATAAAAGATCTCTGTGATGGGCTAGCCCAACAGCAAGGGAAAACACACCACAGCAAAGTTCTGAAGGAATTTTTTTAAATTAGGCATACAATTTTATAGCAGTATAATGGCATATTGTTGTAAACAACTGAATGAGTAGAAAGTGAGGACATTCAGATTTATAAAGAGGTAACTTGGGGTAAGTCACATGGAGGTTTTATCAAAAGCACAGGTTGCCTTACCTTTACATATCTAATTTATGCCTTGCCAGAAGTAGTTTTAAAGGGGAAAAAAATAAGATTCTTGACTCATAAAAAAATGACAGTGGTTAATTTGACTAGGGACAAAGCCAAGAGGTACAGGACACCTCAATAGCTCAATCAGTAAGTCAAATACTGCATTATACAATCCAGTTCAAGATGAAATAAAAGACAAACTGTTCTCAGTATGTGAAAAGAAACTGCTGATGTATTGTCATATTTTCAATTCTTCAGGTCTTCCAGACTTAACGTAGGTGCTCTGCTGATGACAGAAGTTGTCCCTCATGTGGTATAGAAGGATGACAAGAAGAAGCAAGTCAACTGATTTGCCAGTCATGAGCTTTAGAACAGAGATCACTTGCAGCAACAGTTAAAACTCCCAGCTGTTTATTTAGAAGGCTAGGCTGACAGGAAAGAATCAATGCAAAGAGACAGGTATTTGATTCATTTTTTTACCAGTAGAGAAGCAGGCATAATGGTCAGTATTATAGCAAGGTAGCCAGCAAAGTAAGGCCATTATGAGGCTAAGTGAGAATTGTGACATGGCACAGAAATGATAAGAAAGGTACATTTTCTGAGCTCAGGAAAGCAGTAGGTAAAGAATAACATCAGGTATAAAGGTAAATTACAGAGGATACTCTGGATGGTATCTTAGGAGGACATACAAAGATTAGTTGGTCAGAGGTGGACAATGACCTGTTTACAGCACTGCTCCTATTATTGTGCCTTCACAGTCTGTGAAATATTGGGTAGTGATACCATTTTGGTGGTAAAATCCTTGCTGAGGTGGGGTGCTTATATAATTGCTTAAAAGTACGTTGAATCTGAAGATATAAAGAAGGATAAAACACCAGGTTAAGGAAGATATATATATCCCCATCCAGCCACATACAAACATCAAACTGAGTCCAGAATGACAAGTGGACAGCATGAAAATTATAAGCAGTGGAACTGGCTCACCAAGTCTTTACCCATCTCAGAGAGAGAGAGAAGAGATAAAAGGGAGCAGCTTGACAGCTACTATTGTGATCTTTAAGTAATCAAGGTTTCCAGGTTGAAACATCAACATTTATTCTTCCTGCAGGTTAAAGGTGACAGATCGATGGGTTTTCAGGACCACTGAAAGTCAAACCAAATTGAGAGGAAGGTAAAAACTGAAAGCATTCAAAAAAGATGTGAAGTACTAATAAGACGCAGGGTTGGTAGTAAAGAGGACTTAACACGAGCAGCTTTGGCACATTCAGCTAACATTTAGTAAAAGAGGAGGAATTTTTGATTTGATGAGTGTGGCTGGCAATGTACATCTGCAGCTTACTTTTATTTTCTGCCTCTTCAGGTCAGTGGGATATCCTCACTGTGGGGGACTGTTATGAGGTTTGGCCAAATTCACACCACAGGCTTATCTTTATGGATCACTCCAAGAATGTTTACTTAATCTGAAAGAATTTGTGATACAACGCATTAATACCACATTTACAGTGAGAGAAGTAACAAGTGATGCCGAATATTTTTGTAATTCATACATGGAGAAAAGAGAGGGGAAAGATGAAAACTGTGGTGTAGTTATATCACAGGATCACTGAAAGGTATTTGTTTATAAAATGCATTTTTAAATTATATACATACATTTTAGTGTCATTGCTGTTTGTTGGTTAAGAAGATGAATGGGAGAACATGCTGAAATTAAAAGGACAAAGTAAGCAGTTAAATGGAAAATTTATATGCTGAAGGAACGTGAGAGTCAGTGATCAGACATGAGGATTTGACATACAAACAGGATTATTTTACTGGGTTGGGATACTTTTCTGTGAACTATAAAACCTTTTAATGGGAAAAAGATTTAGTCATAGATAGAGAGATGAATAAATAGATAGATAGATAGAGATAGATCTACTGATTGATTATTATAGATGGAATGGTTGAGTGGTGGCAAGGAATTACTGAAAAGACAAATGCAGCAGCCCAAGAGTTTTCAACTTTTCACCACATAAAGCAGTAACGAATATACTGTGGGCCTCTGGAACTATTTTGCATTATGAAATTCATTTTACACCAGAAGACACTTTTCTCCCATTTTATTTCCTCTCATTCATGATATGCAACATCTGTTGTTCTCTTAATGGAGTAATCATGATACTGAAGCACAATAACTTTTGATTTTAGTAAAATAATGGTGATGACTTGAAGCTGATCTTGAATTTACTTCTGCGTTCTGGTCTGTGGCTGGTTATGGCTGCCTGCATTAGGTTAAGTGCAGTGAGAGCTAGATGTCTAAAGGAAAAGAATGAAAAATTTGAAATATAGCTGCTTGATTGACACTGTCTGAAAACTGACACCAAACTCCATTTTTCCGCTCAAGTGACTACATAACATTTTTGTACATTTGGAACAACTATTTTAACTTTATTCTACTGACTTTCAGTTAAGAGACTTTAAATGTAATGTACTGAAACCTGTGGCCACTTTCCTGGTTACTAGTAAATTATTTTGCAATGGATTTGGGAAATTTCTAGTAACCATACACTCAGCACATGGATGTTTCTAGATTTTAACAAAGGTATGTAACAATAAGAGCTACTACAGAACAGCCTTAGGTGAAAAAAGTGTCTTAAGAAGAAAACATCATGTTATGAGTGTTTCATCTGAAGAATAAACAACGAAAGCAATATTTAACAGCAGGGCC
Source organism: Protopterus annectens (assembly GCF_019279795.1). NCBI lineage: Eukaryota > Metazoa > Chordata > Ceratodontiformes > Protopteridae > Protopterus > Protopterus annectens. The sequence goes on along the minus strand of NC_056730.1, from coordinate 842,330,637 downwards.
CAATTTATTTTATCTTGTCAGTTGCGCTTGATTTTTCAGTTCTCATACTATTATTTTAAAATGGGAATCTACAATTTGGGCTTGAACTTTCTTGCTTGTGATATGCAACTATTGACTAAAAAAGTGGGATGTGTAAGAATTTGTTTCTCACATTGATAATCTATGTGTAATAAACAAAAAAAGCTACAGTGATAAATGGCAGTTGCAAATGGGCTAATGCACTTTGTGCCATTTATAAGTTAATTGTTTTCTATATGAAGTTCAACAGAATATAAACATACATCTGAATACTGGAGACAATTCCCAGTTAAATGAAGCCACTAATGACTACAATGACAAAAATCATGGCATTGTATAAGTTTAACAGAGCTAATGTAGCACAGTACTTAACAGCAATAATCTGCAGTTTCAGTTATATTCAAACTAAGCAATATGAAATAAAACATGGTTTGGTGTTTGCTGCATGAATGCTTGCCCGGACGTTTGACTGCAGCAATTGTAGCTAAAGATGTTTTGGCCAGAAATTAATGCAGACAGTGATGAAGGTTACCTCATAATAATGATTATCTACATGCTGACCTTTTAGACATTATATGTACAGAAAGGGCAGACACTTTCCAACTTTTGTATCAGGATGTTTTACAGCCTCTAAAAATAAAATCATTAATACAGTGGTAGTATGATTGCAGTATTTATAATAGTGAATAGTTTTCAATTCTGAAATCTGTTTTTTCAAGATGAAATACATGCTTGTGCTTTGCTTTTGTTTTTTTTCAAAACAAATAGTTCAATATTCTTAATCAGTGATTTATCAAGGTGCTTCAAAAGCTATTAAGTATATTTTCACATGGACCTGAAAGTGACTTTATAAAATAAATGCAAACTCTGCTCTTTTCATGCAAAGATGCAATTTGTTTCAGGCTTAAAAATGACAGCTGCTCCCATCATAGGGTGCTGCAAAAACAAGGAAGAGTGTAATACAAGGGCCTGCATTGATTATCATTTGCATGAATATGATAGGAGTATTACTTATGTTTCCAAATGAGTGTAACAAAGGCAAGATTCATAGACATTTGGTTAATGAAGACGAAAATGTACTGTGAAAATAAAGACGTTAATGCTTTTATTTGTACTGCATCATTCCTAGCTTGTTTTTGGACTTATTTTCAGCTTGGACTAACAGCTTCTCTGCCCGTTTTTCCAGCGATTCATTTTGGTCAAGATTCATAGACACCTTTTAAGCTAATGCAAAATGTCTTTCATATAATTAAATCCAAATAAGACATTTTGAAAAGTGGTGCATGCTAATGAGGTGTTCTTGCGATTCATAGTCCAATATTCACATGGAACGCACATCCATTGTTGAAAATGATGCTTCACCTTTGATTTTTAAGTTGCAATCCACAAATTTGCCTCCGTCCATACCATTAGCAGTTTGTCCAAGTATGCACAAGCACTTCTCTGACACACAAATTAATTATTTCCCCCAGCAATCAATTCAGTTGTTTCTTTAAATATACCAAAGCACTAAAATGACACAAATAAGTTGTATTGGCCAGTGATTACTTCAGCAGTCTGACAATGTCTATATAAGCCCTTTGTAGACACCAAAATGACACGTTTGCTCCTCTGATCACTTTAGTAATATGTCCACGTATGCATAAGCACCAAACTAAAATATTTCCTCCACCGATTTCTTCAATAGCATGTCCAAGTATGTATAAGTACTGAAATGAAACATTTTCCAAAGTAATCCCTTCACTATGTCCAAATACATAAAAACATCAAAATGAAACTTCCCAAAGAGATCCCTTCAGTACTATATCCAAGTATGCACAAGCAACAAAATGAGACATTTCCTGAAGTGATCCCATCAGTACAATGTTCAAGTATGTACAAGGACTGAAATGAAACATGTTTCCAAGTGATTCCTTCTGTACAATGTCCAAGTATGCAAAAGCAATATAATGAAACATTTCTCCAAGTGATCCCTTCAGTACTATGTCGAAATATGCACAAGGACCAAAATTAATCATTCTCCCTACCGATCATTTCAGCAGCATGTCCAAGTATGCATAAGAACTAAAATGAAACAGTTCTTCCTCTGATCACTTCAGGACTATGTCCAGGTATGCACAAGCAGCCAGAATGAAACATTTCCCCACATAATTACATAATTTCTTCAGTACTTTGTTAAAGTATGCATGGTCATCATAATTAAATATTTCTCCAAATGATCCCTTTAGCAGTATCTCTAAGTATGCAAAAGCACCAAAATGAAACATTTCGCCAAGCAATCCCTCGAATACTTTGTCCAAGTATGTGCAAGCAACAAAATTAAAAATGTATCAAAGTGATCCCTTCAGTCCTGTGTACAAGTATGCAAAAGCACCAGTATGAAACATCTCCCTAAGCAATTCCATCAGTAGTTTGACCAAGTATGAAAAAGCACCAAAATGAACTATTTCTCCAGAATTCCCTTCAGTATGATGTAGATGTCCGAGTATGCACAAGCACTAAAATGAAACATTTCTGTCACCAATCCCTTCATCAGTATTTCCAAGTAATTGCAAGTACTAAAGTGAAGCATTTTCCCACCAATCCCTTCACCAATATGTCCAAGTATGGACATGCATTAAAATGAAATATTTCCCTACCAAGCCCTTCAATACTTTGGCCAAGTATGCAAAAGTACCAATATGAAACATCTCCCCAAGCAATCCCATCAGTCCTTTGACCAAGTATGATCAAGCACCAAAATGAAATATTTCTCCAGGATTCCCTTCAGTACTATGTTCAAGTATGCACAAACACTAAAATGAACAATGTGCCTTGCTTATCCCTTCAGCAGTATGTCCAAGTAATTTCAAGTACTAAATTGAATACTTTCTCTACCACTCTCTTCGCCAATATGTCCAAGTGTGCACATGCATCAAAATAAAACATTTCCCTAGCACTCCCTTTGCTAGTTTGGCCAAGTACACACAACCACCAAAATACATGTCCCCAAACAATTCTGTCAGCAGTATATTCAAATATGCACAAGCACCAAAATGAAAAAGTTCTCCAAGTGATCCCTTCAGTTCTATGTCCATGTACACGCAAGCACCAAATTGAAACATTACTTCAAGCAATCCCTTCAGTAGTATGTCCAAATATGCACAAAACCCAAAATTAAACATTTCTCCCACTGATCCCTTCAGCAGAGGTCAAAGTATGCACAAGCACCAAAATCAAACATTTCCTCCATTGATGCCTTCAGCAGAGGTCCAAGTATGCACAAGCACCAAAATGAAACATCTCCCCAAGTGATCCCTTCTGCACTACATCCAAGTATGCAGAAACACCAAAATGAAATATTTCTTCAAGCGATCTCCTCAGTAGTTTCACCAAAAATGTACAAACACCAAAATAAAACATTTCCCCCAATGACCCCTTCAGTACTTTGCCACATATGCTCAAGCACTAAAATAAAAAAAAATGTTTTTTTTAAAGTAAACTCAATAATTCTAGCTGCTAATAAAATGTATGGCAGGACATATTATTTTCTTCCCTTCCCTTTGCAACTCCATAATTTTGTGGCAAATTGCTGATAACTGATGTAAGTTCAGGCCACTTACATATTTAATATGTAAATAAGTTTATTTTAGATTCATTTCTATAAATCCTACTGATAATGCAAATGTGTAATGCCCCTTTCACTTATGCCTTAAGTGTATTAGGCTTTTGCAATAAGAAGGCATAGGTTCATAGGTTCATAAGTGTTTACTAGGCTAATGACCACAAGGGCCTTTTTAAGCCTAGCCATGCATCCCAAATCTCTGACAAGTTCTGATACCCTTGATACGTGTAAGTAAGGGCCTGGGAGATGAACCATTTACAGGTTACCTGTGTCCATTAGAGACATAAGTGCCAAACCAGGGAAGAATTTCCAGTTTCCCAACCAATTGTCCAAGTTGCACTTGAATTGGGTTAGGGAGGGACTCTGCTTCACATGGATGGGGAGCATGTTCCATAGACAGGGTAGTCTCTGGGATACACCCCTCTCTCTCCAAGCAGGTCTTATTTATATCACAGGTAAGGTTTAAGTCTAATTCTGGTGTTGTGTGTTTGTGGATATGCTGGAGGTCCATCATAGTGGGGTCTGACAATGCCCTGTATGCCAGGCATAGATCTTCCCTCAAAAGCCTGTAGGAGACAGAATACAGGGATAGGGTCTTGAGGTGGTCTGCCTAGGCATATTACTTATACCCTGTATTCTTTTAGTGAAGAACCTCTGTGGACATTCCAGTTGTGAGATATGCCTGGTTAGGTACATACCAAAGGGGGCAGTGTACTCAATGGTAGGTCTGATGCCAAATATAGTGGAACAATGACTTACTTGGACCTAGATGCCATACCATTGTTTATAAGTTGTGCAAAATAGAATGCTTTCCTCACCACTGTAGACACATGATGATCAAAGGCTATTTTACTATGTGTGTCCCTAAGTCCCTGACTACTGGGTCAACTTTAAGGGGTGTGTTGCCAATATGATAGTTACCAAGGATGGATTACTTCCCAAAGGATACTATTATGCATTTCTTGGCATTTAGTTTTACTCCATGGCTTTGGCACCAGTTGTTTGTCTGTGTCAGCCCCTCCTGGAGAAGATTTTTGTCAGTGTGAGATTCAATGACAGCTCCTAATTTGCAATCATCTGCAAATTTAGTCAGCCAGAGAGAGTGAAATTGGCCTTGACTTCTGAGAAGTAAATGCCAAAAAGAAGCGGTCCAAGGACTGATCCCTGAGGGACTCCACTTGTGACTGGCCTCTTTGTAGAGGTGGACTCCCCAATTCTAACTTCCTGGATCCTGTCTGAGAGCCTGTTGGTTATCCACCAGGTGACATATGGGTTTGTACCTAACCTGAGTTTGTCAACAATGCCCGAGTGGGCATGTTTAACAGAATGCCTCTGCATTTTTGTGGTCATCCTGAAAAAACTTGATATGCATAACCATGTAACACCTGTCTTTGTGGATTACCACTATGAAAATGCAAAGCCCTGGACTGCGAATACCAGATAAAGAATCAATAAAGATGCATGAGCACAGTTCTTGCATAGTCCATTGCTATTAATGAGGTGACAAAACACAAGATCCATGCATCTGTGAGCAGTATTACTTCTTGATGGTTGCAGTCAGTCATTAACATTCATGATAATTATATAAGCCATGTGCCTTCTAGTTGTTTAGCTATCTCTCTGACCTATCTCAGGCCGTAAAATGGGAAACTAGCACCTCAACCTTCCTCCCAACCCAAAGAGAGGAGAGGGCTGTTTTAACCTGAGTGTCTGTGATTTCAGGGGCACTACATTCTTCTGGTATGGGTATGGGCCCTTTTGGGGGTGAGAGGGGAGTGAAGTTTGCGCTGAACCTGTCTGCCAGGATGTTGGCGATATCGGTCGGTTCAGTGTATTTTGTGCCATTCTGCACTAACTCTGAGTAGATCTGAGCATTGCCACTTAGATTATTGACATAGCTAAAGAATGCCTTGTGGTTATCTTTGGAGTCCTTTGCAATGTTTCTTTCGAAGCTAGCCTTGTATGATCTTATGAGGGATCGTAGTTTCTTGCTGATACTGATCAGGGATGTCTTCCCTTCTTGGTATTTTACTCTTTTCTGTACTAGTTTCCTCCTTCTACTGTATAGCTTGTTTATGGCAGGAGTCCACCAGACTGGTTTCTTTTTCTTGGAGGAGTGAGTCTTGGTTTTGCTTGGGATAGCACGATCCATGCATTCTTGTAGGTGCCCATACAATGCATTAGTAAAGGATTTTGCAGCTTGGACAGCATTATCCTTTAGCATGGGGGCTTTGAAACGTTCTTCGGTCTTAAGTAACGTGAAGTTTGCTTTTGACAATTTTTTCACAGTGGTTTCCTTGGGCGGGGGCGGCGGCGGAATTACGATTTCCAAAGTGATTTGTTTATGGTCAGATCTAACCAGCAATGGGTTGACCTCCAGTGGGGAACACCGGTCACCTGTGTTGGTGATGACCAGGTCCAATATGTTATCACCTCTGGTGGGAGTGTTGACCAGTTGATCCAGGGCATTTGAGTTTATAAATTCTAGGAAATGTTGAGGAAGGGATTTAGCAATTGAATAGTTCTCTCAGTTAATGTTTGGGTAATTGAAATTACCCAATATTAGGGTGTTTGGTAGGACCTTTATGTTTCCCAGTGTTTCCAGAAACACGGAATGGGGGTTCTGGGACATGGTGGGTGATCTGTAGCAAGCTACAATTTGAATTACAGTTTTTTCGGTTGTTAGTTGCACGTGGATGATCTCTGAAGCATCATGCTGTGCCACTAACGTGGAGGTGTGGGTGTCCTTGATGAATATGGATACGCCCCCACCTTTTGTATTTCGGTCCAAGTTCTGTGGCCAAAATGTATGGTATGAGTTGTAGCCTGGTAGTGCTGGGGTGCTCTCTGGATCCTTAAACCAGGTTTCTGTTACTGCACATATATACATTTTCTCCATACTGAGGAGTGTCTCAAGAGCGTGCATTTTGAGGTTTAGACTTCTGGCATTGAGTAGCATTACCCTCCTTTTTTTGTTACTTGTGCTATTTATGATGGTGGGTTTGTCTTTTGGGCCTTGCCTAAAAAAGGCACTATGGGGTGACAAGAGCCTTGGCCGGCATTCAAAAGCCTAAGGGTGACAGGTACAAGCCGTCTATAGCAAAGCAGTGTGGCTTGTTGAGCATGTCATCCCAGGCAGACAGACGCTGGATCCCCTTTGAATGACACCAGAAACTTAGCCAATTGTTGAAATTTCAACAAAAGTATGTAATGCAGGTGTATAGTTTAGCAGCCTCTATCTGCACTCTGTACAAAATCACTAGGCGGTAAAGACATCATGTGACCAAATGGGTTGTAACTGTTACATAACAAGGCATAATTTACACCATCACATGCACACTGACAAACAGAACAGCCTGTATGGCAGGAGGCAGTAGGCTTGCATTAACTCAATTTATGTAAGTAATGTAAATATAGATGAAGTATATGGTACTGTACATCCAGATAACAAACATCACCGTGATGTTATTAACCAGAACACGATCCAAACCTTAATCTCTGGAGATAAACTTGTGGGCTGCATGCCATGTGGTCATTGCAGCCATTGTAAACATGTGCTCAAAAGCAAACAATTTTCCAGTAGTAATTGTAGCACTATATATGACATCAGGTTTTTTGCAAATTGTAGCACGGATTGGATTATCTATATGGCCTCTTGCAGTTGTCATGCATTTTACATAGGACAAACATCTAGACGTTTCAAGTTACCTATTTCTGAACACCTTAGTGATGTAAAATGTAACAGAATGAGTAACGCTTTGTACAAACACACTCTTAAACATACCACAACAAGACTTCATTTTACCATCATTGATAAAATAATAGGCGACAGGTCTAATAAATCTGGTTGGCACAGCAAACTAAATATAAAAGAAAAGAAATGGACTGTGAAACTAGGGGGACTTTTCCAGCCTGGTCTTAATGAATATTTATGATTTTGTATACTAATGAATATTCATGAGCTCACCAATGAAACTTTGTGACTAATTATGTCAATGTATAAAAAGAACCTCAAGATGTTATGAGTATTTACACTGATGAAGGCTAGGTCAATACCATAGCCGAAACCGGTCTGTTATCTTTGTGTTTTTTTTTTTTATTTTTTACTAATTATTTAGTTCACACAGCTCGCAGTTGCTGGCTTGAGTCTTATTTGGGACCTGGAGAGGGAAACCCAGCCACAGGATGGAATATGTTTCCCGTGTGCTCGTAAGGAAAATGGTGCTTGGTGCAGAGAGCTGCATCTGGAAATACTGTGTGTATCTATGTTTGTTCCAAGTAAATGTCCCTCACTGGTGTCACTGGTGAGGATTGGGTTTCCTTGATTACTGGTCCAGAGCAGGGATGTCACACTCTTAACCAGAGGTGATCTGATATTAGATTACATATGTTTACTTTATGAGATATTAGCAGTGTTAATGGTGGTAGCTTTTGCACCCAACCAATTGACAACCAGGAATAACAACTTACTGAGAAAATGCGATCTTTATAGTAATCCATTTAAAGAAAACTTTGGTTTATCAGTGTAGTTTGTATTTAGATCCAGGTGGCAATAATAGATAAGAAACAGCAAATGTAAAAATTTCAAAGAGCAGTCAGATTGCTGCTTTTGTGCATCTTTTCTGCATAAGCTTAGGAACTGTACTTTTCTAGGATTCAAATTCCAAGATGACTGTTTTTATGTCCTGAATGTGTTTCTCAAGCAAAATTAAATGTTATTAGTTTTATAAAAATATTACACATTATCTTGTCAAAGCCAAAAAGTTTAACTTTAATGAAGTTCTCCAATGTTTTCATCAGGGCAATACAAAGTGAGCATTTTTTGACTAAACTATCTTGTATTTTAATCTGTTTTTTTCTCTACAAGCTCTTCTTATGATATTAATCCATTTCAATGTGATCTTATTTCAAATTTTTCTTTGTAGTTGCTAATTCTCAGTGCAGTAAGATACTCTCTTAAACTACTTTTCGTGATTCGATATACATGGGTCATTTTCAGCTACAGTTTATGTTCAGCATGAGAATTTGTTTAATTAAAAGAAATTCAAATGCTTACATTCTGATGATTTTAACTGGCATGAGCTGAATTTTTCATATTTTGCAAGACCTATTTTGTGGCATACAGCGACAATATAAGAATGAATATGTGAAATGTATGTGGTGAAGTCAGATGACAGGTACATAGTGATCATGAGTGATACCTATATCTATTAATATATCTGTATCTGGGTGCATTTTAAGATGCCAAAGGTAGTTTCAGCAAACAGAAAAAAATGGAAAGCAGTTGGCCAAATCTACTTTCACTGACAGTGGGAATGACCTCTTCCTCCATTGTTGTACAACCTTAGAGTTTGTATGTATAATTCCAGGGGATGCTGGGGGTGTCCACCCCAAGCCCCCTGCAAAAACAATCTTTTAAAGATTGATGAAGGTGATTTTGCTAAACTGCTTTAGATTTTTTTTGTTTACCAAAACAAACTTTTGGGATTTGACATGTATCCCTATATCTACAGTATAACTAAATTGATAGATACAAATAGATTTATATCAATATATATAAACTACAAGAATATAAACTACACGCTCCTGTTAAAAATTATGACTTGATTCATGAAAGCAGTTTGATCAGTTATAAGATTTTTATCTTCAAGTGTGATGATCAGAGAAAAATTAATGAAGACTATATTTTGCTAGGCTATATTGGTGATTACATGCAGAATATTTTTCACAATGGCTACAAATCTTTTCTAAAAACTCAGGGACTGTTTCATCTACAAGTGTGTTTGTCATTCTAGGAAGGGTCCTGGGCATGATGCTGAGGGGTTAATGTTAATGTTTCACAGAACCAGAGTCAAAGGTTCAGTCTTTATTTCTTGTTATCACCTGTATGTCTTCTACATGCTTACCTGTCTTTGTATGTTATCGCCAGGTACTCTGATTTGAAAAATCATATATATATTCAAAGAAAATATGTCACATTTGATATAAATTAATAATGTATTTATGTGTAATTAAATGGCAAACATCTTATTCCTCACAGGGGACCAGGGGATTGTTGTGACATTACTTCATACATAATGAAATCCATTGAGACTCAACATTTTGCAACAATACATTGCATCACATCTAATGATTTCTAAGTCACAATCATCTTGTACTCTTGAACAAAATGCTAGAAATGCTATTTTGCAAAACATATTCTATGAAATGGTAAAGTATAAACTAAAAGTCCTATCAGCCATATAAGCTATGTTTTCCAGTTAAGATGTATACATTTGATGAATTAAAGGCTTAGGGCCGGATTCATGAAGGCTTGCACGGAGTCTAAGAGTAGTGTAAGACTCCATGCAGCCTTCGCGATCCAGGAACAGCCCAAAGTCCGTGTAGGAGACAAGCTAAAACGGCTCTTACACGGAGTGGGCGTGGATAAGCTAATCACCTCACTTGCAGCCGAATAGCATGCAAATGAGGATGATTAGCGATCCAGGAAGCCCAGAACAGCCCATGTAAGAGCCATTTTAGCTGCAGAAATGTACTCAGTTGACAACTGAGTACGTTTCTGCAAAAACTGCAATGGAGCCATGTCAGCTCCAAATAAAGGGTGCATATGTGTCAGGCAGCATGCCAATGGCCAAATATGTGGCCATTGGCAAGGTAACCTGATGCAAATATATTAAAAATATATATATTTTTTTCGGCAATTGCCGATGTTTAAACCCAGCACAGTCCCGCGCAAACGGGCTGCGCTGTATAGAACATAAAAACGAAGGTTTTAAACCCACAAATGTGGGTTTTATGCAATACATGGAATGTCAATGCAGGGACCAGCAGACCAAAACCAACATGGCCACCGTGTAGTGGTTGCTAAGGGGGGAAGCTGAGTCTAAGACATGTAACTAAGCATTAGTAGGCAATCTGATGCAAATGAGTGTAAGGATACTGAATTCCACTGTCACATAGCAAATGAGCACAGTCAGAGTAGTGTAAGAGTTACAGAAGGGGGAGGAACAGAGTAGGAAATAGGTGACATCACAGTGGGGAATGGTAAAAAGAAATGCAGTTCATTGGAGGTTAGAGTTACATGACAGATGTCAGACAAATATCATGGAAAGAGGTGTGCCACTAACTAAGCATGAGAAAGTCAAGAAATGGAAGGTGTACACTGTTGCCTACACCAAAGTTTCTTGCTGGATGTGTATGCGCACGTGTGCGTGCCACGAAGCGCGAGTAAGGCAGTGTGTGCGCGTGTAAGGCAGTGTGCGCACGTGTAAGGCAGACTAAGCATGTGGGAGCGTGTTGGGATGTGTTTAACACCGTTTGCACGCGCGTGCACGCGTTTTAATCAGAATAAGCAGATTCTGAACTGTGTAAGTATGTGTCCGTGCATGTAAGCCACTGTGAGCGTGTTTTTGCTGGTTTACACACGGCTCCACCCTGAGGAAACAGAAAGGAAAAAGGAAGCAACAGATTTAGTAGGAAGTTAGCAGGGAATACTGCTGGAGCTAGCAGGTGAAAACAATTAGATGCAGGCAATTACACAGGCAGAATAGTAGCCCAGCCCAGCACTTAAAACTCTGCAAACAGCAGTGCAGGATGTTTCTCTCAAGAGACACTGCAAGACAGGAGTTAAGTTATCAGAAGTGAAAACTGAAAAAGCTGAACTCAGAGCAGAAATGTTAGGGGCTGCCATAGCTGTCATAATGAGACATAGGCGACTTGCTGAGGGTGGTGACAATGCAGATGGTGCCAGACAACCCTCAGTGAGGAGACGGAGAAGAGTGTACAGGCCCAGGGTCACCTACCACGGGTTACATGAGCTGGAGATAGTAGAGTGCTATAGAGTGGACAGAGACCTCCTGCAGCAAATAGTGGAGCTGTGCAGGCCACGCCTCACACACAGAACCAACAGAGGGGAACCCATCCCAGTGGAAACCAAGGTATGTGTTGGCCTAAGAATACTAGCAACAGGTACCTTCCAGAGACCAACTGGTGATATGATGGGGATATCACAGGCATCAGCCTCCAGGGTACTGCACCAGTTCCTGGATGCCATGTCAGCACATGTCAGTGATCATGTATATTTCCCCAATGCCCGTGAGGTATTGGCCAGCAATATGCGTCTCTTCCAGCAAATAGCGGAATACCCTGAGGTAGTGGGTGCAATAGACTGCACGCACATATGCATCAAAGCACCAGCCGGTGAGCGGAGTAGGGCATACATCAACCGCAAGGGCTTCCCCTCCATCAACTGCCAGGTCATGTGTGATGCCCAGGGCATAATAATGAATGTGTGTGCTGGCTGTCCTGGGAGCTACCATGATTCCCACATCTGGCATTTGATGCAGCTGTACCAGACATTTGCCAATGGGGACATCCCGCACGGACACCTAGTGGGGGATGCAGGTTATGCACTGGAGCCATGGCTGATGACACCCATCAGAAACGCACACACACCTGAACAGGAACGCCATAATGAGGCACACGCACAAACACGTAATGTAATAGAGCGTGTGTTTGGGCTGCTCAAGTCACGGTTCCGGTGTCTGGACACATCTGGTGGAGCCTTGCAGTACACACTAACTACATGTACCCAAATTGTCATGGTATGTGCTATGCTACATAATATGATCTTGCGAAAACAGCTGCAGCAGGACCAGCATAGGGCCGGGCCAAACAGCCCCCACCATTGCCAAGGCCATCACAGGCAGAGCGTGACTCGGAGGAGGAACAACCTGAGGCCTGCCCCAGTAGGCAGAAGGAGGCGTGCCCAGTATGCCCTGGCCTTGGCAAAGAGGCAACGCATAGCACATACACTGGCTCAGTAGGAACCCTGGGAATGATACCCCTCTCTGACTCACTCATATAGTAACAGGGATGCCTAACATGACACAACCTTCTCTCAAACATGTACAGGGAAGTGTAATATGTGCATCCGACAGAGGCAGCCCTGCAGCACCACCTGAGGCATGAATGCTATGTGTTAAGTAATGTAACACCATGTACTATATGCACACCTGAGGACCCCTGACTAACATCCTACCCTCACCAAGCATCATGCCACAACATGACAATGAGATGATCAAGTGCAATAATTGACTGAAGTATCGCAGTTAGTCAAAGGGGATCCAATGTGTGCCAGTCTGGGATGACATGCTGAGCATGACATGATGCACCACCTGCTAGGACTGGCGTGCACCTATCAGTGCAGGCCGTATGGATACTGGCAAAGGCTGTTGTCACCCACAGTGTGCCCTGAATAGGTAAGGCTCAAAACACAAACCTATCTCCATAGGTATCAGAAGGGATAAGAATAAGATAAGGGATAAGTCGAAACAGCAAGATGCATGCAGTCTAAACTCACCCAGTATGGAGAATGTTGATATCTGCACTGTAACAGAAAACTGAGCCAAGGCTCACAACAGCACCCTAACACTACCAGGTTACACCTCATACTGTGCTGTACAGCCTCAAAACTTGGAACAAGCTACAAAAGGAGGGTGACTAGCAAGAATTGTCAAGGATAACCACACCCCCATGTTGGTACCACAACAAAAAGCAGCATGGACTAGCCATGGACAAGTAACAGTGGTTAAAACTGCCCCCCAGTTTATAGCCTGCTACAGACTACTGTCCCAACACCAGGAACTGCACCTGGCCTATGCTGGAATACATGAATATATCAAGTCCTCCAAACCACATTATAATGGGTGACTGAAAATACCCAGACATAGACTGGGAGCATTATACTAGCTCCAACAGTGTAGGACAAAAGTTCATAGAATCCATAAACCAAAAGGCCCAGGAACAACATACCACTCCCACAAGAGGGGTAAGCATACTGGATGTGATAATCAGCAACATGGGTACTGGATGGCAAGATGAGAAGTGTATTGCTCACTGGTAAAACCAGACCATAGAGTAATCACACTGGATATACAAATCCTGACCACAGTCCCTGGCCAGAAAACCACAGTGGAAAACATGTGTTAAGCAATATTTGCACTCCTCCAAACTGATGTGGAATCCATTAAAGGTCCTGTGCAGGTGCAAAATATGGGCCACACCTCAGAACCTGTAATACAGCCATTCCATGAACACTGCCAGGAATGCTTGGATTATGCAATCATAAATTAAAACAAGACACAATGCCATACACGCAGGAATCTGGCATGGTGGACATCAGCCATAACCAAACCATGCAAGAGAATGAGGAAGCTAATACATGATAGAGCAAACATAAACAATGAAGCAATCACTGATCAGTAGTATGGCAATAAAATCTGTCCACACATACAATCCACTAAGGCCAGCCACAACAAGTTGAATCTGTGAATCCTGAGGCAATGTTACACCTGCCCCAAGTACACAGACAACCCCCAACTCCACCCAAGAAATACAAATATATGTGAGAGATGCAACCATCTATCCAAACTGGAGGCTGAGCTCCCTCAACTCAGTACTCCCAAAACTAGTCAGGAGGAGAAGGTAACCACACACACCACAAACACAGTCCCACATAGACCTATCACAACTGCAAACCAAACACATAAACACAGAAAAACATTCCCGGAGGCACAAATTACAAACACAGCACACCAACAGAGGCCTCTAAAGCAGACACCCAATCAAACAACCTCCAAACATAGCACATGCAACACATAGTACACAAAAACACGAAAGGCCAACAGCAGCTGTAATAACACCTCAGAAATAGCGTAACACAATTTTATTTTCCGCTTTCGTCCGTAGACTTCATCAGAATGAAAAAATACACACAAAATTGAACCTTAAATACATCACTAATGACCGCTCAATAAAACTAATCATTCAATTAATCACTCATTCATTTAAAAACTAATAATAAAAAAATGTGAAACATTTTTTATGTAATATGTAAGCAAACAAAATCATTACTTTTATCTACTTTTAACTTTTGGTATTTCAGAACACATTTCACATTTATAGACTCATTAAGTCCGGGTGGGTGATCTGATTTTAATTTAATTTGCCACTGGGTTTCCCTCTGTAACAAAAAATTCTTAAAATCCCCTTCCCTCATATCCTTATAACAAACTTCTAATATGGAAAATAAAAATTTACTAAAATTCTTGCACACAATACTATGCTTAAAAAGAGCATTTTTTTCATCTTTCATTTTTATACAATATAAATGCTCCCTGATCCGTGTCCTAAGCTCCCTTGTCGACATACCCACATAAAATGCGGTGCATGACGAACACAGTGCTATGTATACTATACCCGAGCTACGGCAATTCACATAACTATCATTGCAACGGTACATAACAAAAAATTGGAGAGTCATCAGAGGTAATGCTGATATGTTTAGTGTCTTGGGTGAAAAACCATTTTTTGTTCAAAGAAATGATGGTAATTTAAAGAAAATCTTAACACAAAGTAAGGGTTCTAAATGTAGCACCAACACAAATAAGAAGGGAATGTACCGTTGCAATGATTGTAACATGTGTAGGTATATTTCTGTAGGGCCCTATATTTCTGTTATGACTTCAGAAAGAATTTTTTCAGTACCTAGTTATGTGAATTGCCGTAGCTCGGG
The DNA here is from genome assembly GCF_019279795.1 of Protopterus annectens. Taxonomy (NCBI): domain Eukaryota; kingdom Metazoa; phylum Chordata; order Ceratodontiformes; family Protopteridae; genus Protopterus; species Protopterus annectens. The sequence goes on along the minus strand of NC_056730.1, from coordinate 842,315,440 downwards.
TATAGTATACATAGCATTGTGTTCGTCATGTACCGCATTTTATGTGGGTATGTCGACAAGGGAGCTTAGGACACGTATCAGGGAGCATTTATATTGTATAAAAATGAAAGATGAAAAAAATGCTCTTTTTAAGCATAGTATTGTGTGCAAGAATTTTAGTAAATTTTTATTTTCCATATTAGAAGTTTGTTATAAGGATATGAGGGAAGGGGATTTTAAGAATTTTTTGTTACAGAGGGAAACCCAGTGGCAAATTAAATTAAAATCAGATCACCCACCCGGACTTAATGAGTCTATAAATGTGAAATGTTTTCTGAAATACCAAAAGTTAAAAGTAGATTAAAGTAATGATTTTGTTTGCTTACACATTACATAAAAAATGTTTCACATTTTTTTATTATTAGTTTTTAAATGAATGAGTCATTAATTGAATGATTAGTTTTATTGAGCTGTCATTAGTGATGTATTTAAGGTTCAATTTTGTGTGTATTTTTTCATTGTGATGAAGTCTATGGACGAAAGCGGAAAATAAAATTGTGTTACGCTATTTCTGGGGTGTTATTACAGCTGCTGTTGGCCTTTTGTGTTTTTCTGGTTTTGGTTTGGTTCGTTGGTTTTTTACATAGTACACAAAGCTGGTGTGCCAAACAGTCACAGGCCAGAAGGAGAAACAACATGCCTGATACAGTTGTAATAGGTGACTCCATAGTCAGACACACTGCTGTCCCGCACACCAGACTGAACAAGGGAAAGGGTACAGTAAGCTGCCTGTAGGCTGCCACAATATGCCACATAACAGAAGTATGCAGGTCACTCCAAAGCAAGTAGAAATATGATGCAGTCATAGTCCATGCTGGTGTGAATGACCTGAGATGTACCTCCCTAGACTACATGAAAAGAGACATAGATGAGCTCTCTGATTATGTAGTCCAGGCCGGTATGACACTCACCGTTTGCAGCATCCTACCCTTAACAAGAATAATGCCACAGTACAAACACGGAATGATCAGTCATAGCAAGTGGCACACTTACTGGTGTCATTCCAAGGGGATCCAATGTCTGTCTGCCTGGGATGTCATGCTTGACAAGCCACGCAGCTGTTCTTGGGATGGCCTGCACCTGTTAACCCTGGGTGTCTGAATATTGGATAAGGCCTTTGCCACCTCCATAGAGCCTTTTGTAGGCAAGGCTGAAAAGACTGACCCACCACCCTAGAAAACATAAGTGGGAAGAAACATAAGGGAAATGCTGACCAATGCCAGATGTGTAAACCCCAATATGCATGCTCCCAAGGCCATCCCCAGTATGGAGAACATCGATGTCTGTGCAGTGACAGAAACCTGCTGCAAGCCTCCTGACAGCACACCAGCACTACCAGGTTATACCACGTATCATGTGTCATGGCCCCAAAACCTGGAACAAAACATAAAAGGAGGGTGAGTATCCATAGTCAGCACAGACACCCGTACGTCCAGGTAACTGACAATGCACAAGGCATTGGAGTCCACCCATGTGCAACTAACTGTAGGCAAGACTGCTGTACAGTCTGTAGCATGCTACAGACCTCACTCTCACACACAGGAACCCCACCCAGCCGTCCTGAAGACACTGGACAGTATGAATGTCCCACCAAATACCAAACAAGGTACCACAAATTACCACATAGGTGGTAAACCATTATGTATGGAAGGAGTAACCAGGGACCTAGGGACACAAGTGGACAGTAACCTGTTATGTGACACCCACATTGCCAATGTGGCTAGGAAGACTGTCTACATTTGACACCGTATCAGGAAAGGATTCACATCTACGTCAACAGAGGTCATTGTGCCCCTATACTGTTCTCTAATCCCACCCATAATCTAGTACAATGCCTCATATGGGATGTACCTTACCTGACACCTGCAGCAGTTAGAAAGACCTCAAAGGTACCTCACCAAGAGGATAAAGGGTCTCAAATATATGTCATATGCTGCCTGGCTGTAGACACCCCAGCTGAATGCAGTCACATACTGCCTACACAGAGGCATTGCATGCCTGTTGTAGAAGGCCATGCCCAACACAGGAGTAATGGACATACTCCACCCCAGAAAACTCAAATCTATCGGAGCTGTGAGAGTGAGAGATGTCAACCTCAACAAATAATGAAATAGGATGTGCTGGTGGGACAGATACATAATCCAGAGGCTCCCCACACCCTGGACCAGAATCCCACTCCATGTTAGGCAGAGCCCCTCATTGACACTCTTCAAAAGGAATCTTGCCAAGTGGATGGATGATTGTAGAGTTACACTGGGGGTCTTCACTGTCATGTCCAGACAGAGGCACAGCAAAGCAAATCATAAATGGCCATAATATTCACATAGCAAGGGGTGGCAAAAGCCACACACACTCTGGCTAGGCTAACAAATGCCCTAGGGTGGATAGCCTAGTATGAACCTATGAACCTATGAAGATACAAATTGTACAGGACACTAAGGATAATCCCAAGGCTTTCACAACTGATGGTAGGAACCATGTTGGGAATTCACAGATATGCCCTGAGTCACACAAATATCACAAACACACACACATATTGTCAACATACATCCTGACAGGTGCAGTGCAACCCCAATGCAGAATATCTATCCCAGCAGACTGCTGGCCCCTTGACATTGCAGATGCTGAGGTAACAGCCAACATCTACAAAGCAAAACACACAGCAGCAATGGTATGAGATGGTGTCCTGGGCTTAGTGCAACATGGACTCCAAGATGAATGGAATGCCAAACCATACTACTGCTCAATGTCAGCCTTACCACAGAATATGTACCCAAAGAGCAGTGCACAACAACAGTGGTCCTTCTCAACAAAGGTATTGCCTGAATGGATACTGAAAACTACTACCCCAGAATCCTGAGAAGCTCGGTCTGCACAGCTATGGAAAGGATCAGCATGTACCACAGACATAAAGATATTGGGGACCTACTGACACCGGACCCTACCCAGTGTGGCTTTCTCAAGTGCATATCCTGCCCCTAAACATGTTTGACTCAATTGAAACAGTCATTAAGGTCACTGATGAGGGCAATGTGGTCCACACAGCGTAGCTGGACCTTGCAAAGGCTTCTATACAATCCCCTACGTGTTTGTTATAGATAAGCTCACCAGCTTAAATATAAACCCACATGTCAGTAGAGGGGTTGCAAACCAGACCAAGGACAGAACAGATATGGTCAGACATGCTGCAGCCATGTCAGACTACAAACCAGATATAACTGGCATCCCACAAGGCTTTGTCCTGGGATCTCCCTCATCTGGTATATATGTCCCATAGGTACAGGCAGACATGGAAGGACTGTGTCCGAACATGTTTGCAGAGGACTACAAACTGCTCACCACATATGATCCACCAGCTGACACAAGCATCCCACAAAAGGGCCACATAGAAACAGACAACTGGTGCCATAGCCATGTCAGCAAGCTAATTGCAGAAACGTGTATAGTCAACCCCCGTGGATATACAGTAAGTGCCCACCAATTACCACATAGGTGTTAACCCATTATGTAGTTAACATGTAATGAGAGACCTGGGGACACAAGGTGATAGATATCCTGCATTGGACAAACATGTGCTCTAGTGTTTACAGAAACATACCATATACCCACCTAATCATGAAGGTTGTCAGATCTAGATACGGGGAGGTCATTGTGGCTCTGCAGTCATCCTTCATCAGCGGTACAATTGACTACAATAGCCCCTGTGGGATGCACCTCAGCAGACACCTCCATCAACCGTAAAGTCCCCAACAGTACCTCACCAGGAGTATCAAAGAGCTTGCACAGATGCCGTGTTGCCTGTGTTGCTGGTATCAATAAACATGCTGCACCTTGTACAATCTGAATGGCAGTGAGCTATGCACATGAGAGACCTGAACCCCAGCACTGACTTACATAGGACAAGCTGCACTGCGTGATCCATAACACAGAAGCCACCCCCACCCATGAGTGAACCCCCAGTACAGGCTACCAATAGAGTCACGTATCAATCTTCCTCAATAGGAATCTTGATGAGTGGATGGGAGATGGTAGCGTTATCCTGGGTATCACTGTCATGTCACAGGTAGACAGAGGCACAGTATACTAACCATGACATATGTCATGGCAAACTCCACTTACAATGTGTGTTGAAGGACAAACACACTCTCCAACTAGCATTAGACATGGACTAGGGCACATCGCTAGTGTTTGCAAATGTACACCTATGTTGTGGAATACACTACCAATGTTGGACAAGCCTGGTTTAAGTAGTTCATATCTGAACAGAATGCAACATGGTCAGATGTACACAACTGGCCCCTAACCTGGCTGTTGTGCCCACTAATGAAATGTAAAGCAGTGATAGCACTAAAGCCCAGGATACTGTCCACCACAGTCAAAGTACTACCAGTACACTATACAGTACTACAGTGTTAGGTCAGTGTGAAAGGATGTTGACAACTGTATGCAAAGTATCCCATGCAAACACTGCAGGCACAGTATAATCCTGATGTGTTCACAAACAAAGCAGTTGTACAGTAACTACACAACATGACACACAACACACAACCATAAATGGGTGATATTTGTTGAAGTTCACACTCATCCACAAATGTGGTGGGCTGCAGAGTCCAACATATGGAATGCTCACACTGGGCATGCTCACACACTTTGATAAATGAGACATATGTCAGACAACATGCCATGGGAAGGCTGAACTGGGCATGCTCACACACTTAGGCCAAATCTCAGTTTAGCAGTTGGACACACATATCTGGTATTTGTATGTGTTATCCCAGGAACCAACCACATTACAGCAGTCTGCCCAGTGCATACAGTTAAATGACTACAGAGACATACGTGATATAGTGGATCCCTCCCATATGCAAACATCTTCCACAGATGCACAAGTTGTTCATACAAACAGGGAATGCTATGGCAATAAAGATGTGCAAACAGTCTATCAGCAACAAATAATGTGCATTTGACAATTAAACATATGGGTGTAGAGGTCAACACTAGGCTGTTTGCCCTAGGGAATGACAGCTTAGCCAGAGTGTGCTTGGTGTCTGCCTCCCCACAGGATGCACATTCCCCTTTGTAAACACCGATGATGTCAGCACCCTATAAGTAGAGCAGGAGAAAAGAAACTTCCCAGTAGTGCGAATAGCGCGCTCTGCTAATGCGTCTGTCTCAAGTGTCGTAACATAATCAGGTAGGGGTTTGAATCCGGCAAATGCTCAGTTTGAGTGGGGTTGGTGTGTGTATAAGTCTGTGGAAGAGAAATGTCCCTTTTGGCAACTAGGAAAACACACTACAGGATGCACATTCCCTTTCTAAACACCGATGATGTCAGCACCCTATAAGTACAGCAGGAGAAAATGAGCTTCCCAGTAATGCGAATAGCGCGCTCTGCTAATGTGTCCATCTCAAGTGGCATAACATAGTTAGGTAGGGGTTTGAATCCTGCAAATGGCAAGAGTGTGTGTTTTTCTGAGGGTAATGTGTGTGAGGGAAATGTCCCTTTTGGCAACTAGGAGAACAGACTACAGGATGCACATTCCCCTTTCTAAACACTGATGATGTCAGCACTCTATAAGTATAGCAGGAGAAGGGAAACCTCCCAGTAATGCGAATAGCGCGCTCTACTAATGCATCCGTCTCAAGTGCTATAACATAGTTAGGTAGGGGTTTGAATCCTCCAAATGGTATGTGTGTGTGTGTGTGTGTCTGAGGGGGGGTTAGTGTGTATGAGGGAAATGTCCCTTTTGGCAACTAGGAGAACAGACTACAGGATGCACATTCTCCTTTCTAAACACTGATGATGTCAGCACTCTATAAGTATAGCAGGAGAAGGAAAACCTTCCAGTAATGCGAATAGCGCATTCCGCTAATGCGTCTGTCTCAAGTTTCATAGCATAGTTAGGTAGGGGTTTGAATCCTGCAAATGACAAGTGTGTGTCTTTGTCTGGAAGGGGTTAGTGTGTGTGAGGGAAATGTCCCTTTCAGCAACTAGGAGAACAGACTACAGGATACACATTCTCCTTTCTAAACACTGATGATGTCAGCACCCTATAAGTACAGCAAGAAAAGGAAAACCTCCCAGTAATGCAAATAGCACACTCTGCTAATGTGTCCGTCTCGAGTGTCATAACATAGTCGGATAGGGGTTTGAATCCTGCAATTGGCAAGTGTGTGTTTTTGGCTAAGGGGGGTAGTGTGTATGAGGACAGCGTCCCTTTTGGCAACTAGGTGAACAGACTACAGGATGCACATTCCCCTTTCTAAACACTGTTCAGCTGAAGGCCATGGCTCTGGCACAAGTTGTCTGTTTCTATGATGCCCCTTTGGAAGATGCTTGTGTCGGCTGGAGAGTCGATTATGGTGGCCAGTTTGCAGTCATCTGCATATTTGGTCAGCCACAGTCCGTCCGTGTTGGCCTGTACCTCCAATAAATATATACCAAACAAGAGAGGTCCCAGGACTGAGCCTTGTGGGACACAACTCGTAACTGGTTTGGAGTCTGGCATGGCTCCAGCAATGCTAACCATGTGGGTTCTGTCCTTGAGCCACTGTGCAATCCATCTAGTGACATAGGGGCTTATATTTAAGCTGGTGAGCTTCTCTAGAATGCCCAAGTGGGTATTGTTGTGAAGGCTTTTGCAAGGTCCAGGTAGGCTGTGTGAACCACCTTCCCCTCGTCAATGGCCTTGGTGACTGTTTCAAAGAAATCAACCGGGTTAAACCTGGTAGTGCTGGTGTGCCCTCAGTAGCCCTGAACCAGGCATCTGTTACTGAACAGATATCGATGTTCTCCATGCCAAGGAGTGTTTTGGGTGCATGCATCTGGAGGTTTAGACTTCTGGCGTTGGGTAGCATTGCTCTTAGTTTCTTATCCCTTGTGATACCTATGAAGGTGGGTTTGTCATTTGAGCCCTGCCTAACATAGGCACTATGAGGGTAGCAAGAGCCTTTGCCAATATCTGAAAGCCCAGGGGTGACAGGTGCAGGTCGTCCCTAGCAAAGCAGGTAGTTCAACAGAAGATGAATATGTGAAGGTGTAGTGCCTGTGATTAGTTAGCAGTAGCATATATGACTGCTCACGTGGACACATGCCAGGTAAGTCATATGCACTGTGTCACAGGCAATGTACATGTGAACCGGACAAACAGTGACATCCTGTCAAGTGGGACATGGACATACATATAGTAGGCTATGCAGATGGCACTAGGAGTCCACAGAAGCTCTATAACTATGCATTGCAGGTGTGATCAGTATTCCAGGGTAATTGCAAGCAAACATGCATGCAAACAAAGCTACAGTAAACAGGGCTGCATGTAGTCCATTGTACAACAAACAAGCTGTACCAGTTCCAGTAGGTAACACTGCAAATATGCAGGCACTATGCACATGTACATGGAAATACACGGGTCAGATGGCTAGGGTCCAGTCTCAGTGCACACAAGTGTACAGACCATGTACTGTCAGGATGTACAATAACTGGATAGAAACCCATGTGCTCATACCTGCAGTAATACACATGTCAAATAACAGACACTGAGCCTTCACTCAGTGGTTCCATACTTAGTAAGATGTATGCTCCCTGGCCTGCCACCACAGTATCCCTGACATATATGGGGACTCTCCCTCCTGTGACAGTTAGTTATGTGTGTTGGGGCTGTCTAGCATGGTATGAGATGTGAGCATGCAGTGCTAGGGTGCTCCTGTGTGTCCTGTACCAGTCGTGTAGTACTGCACACATATCAACATCCTCAAACATCTGCATTGCAGAGTCTAGGGTGGGCAACATGCCACTTGCAATTTACATGTCCATCATTGTGTATTACTACATTCATTACCCTATCCCCTGTGCTACCTATGTATGTAGCCTTCTGTTGACATCATTACCACCAGTATGCCAACATGTGCAGATGATACACTATGGTACTTACCATGGGTGTAGACAACAGGACATGACAATCACACACTTACTGCATCAGGCATGCTGTGATATACCCACAATTAATTCAGCACACAGTGCTGTTAACAACATGATACTATTACTACACATCTACGTGGTCACCCTGTGCATCAGCAACATGTTAACCTGTACCTGCACAGTTGTTACAGATTGCAGGAGGTGGCACAGTTTCATCATAAGCACAGGGTGTGAACTTGGTATGCCTGAGTCAGCCACCGATACCACCAATTGACATGTATGTGTATGTGTGTTGGTGAGGGACAGCAGTAGAAGGTGGGGCAATGTTGATGCAGTGTGTGTGTATGCGGTAGCCCTAGGTGTTGTCAATTCGCATGTGTGTATGGATGCACACAGTTCCACCTCATGGCTGCCATATACTGGTGTTTGTGGACAGCCACAGACTGTACCTGCCAGGTCATACAGATCAGTGTCTCTGGCCACGGACACGGTACCTGTGCCTTGCAGGGGTGCTATGGACTGTATCCAGTACCAACCCAGACTGGGTACTGTCATCAGAAGCAGGTGTTCGTTGACTGGACACAGATCCCTGTCGGGCCTGGCCAGAGCCACGTGCACGTGGTCTCCTGGGGCGGTCTGATGATAGCACAGACCCAGCATTGCTGGGGCTGCTGCTGGCACTATGGGGGCAGCCGCGGCCCTGTTGTCATCCACGACGACTGCCAGCTGCTGCTGTTGCTGGCATACGGCCACGTCGATGCCTCAACCGCCCACCATCACCCTGGCTCATGGACATGTAGTTGTGGAACCGGTCTAATATGTCCCCACAACGTCTGTCTATGACATCAGTGAAATCACAGATGGCAGCCGCAATGTCAAGCATACTGTCAGTCATGGCTGTGCGACATGCTGTCAGCTCCCTCAGACCCTGTCTGGTGTACCATTCCATACGTGACTGTGCCTGCATGACAGCCTGAAACATAGCTGAGGTTGTAAGACCTCTGTGGGCATGTCTGACAGGGGCAGTACACCCATGGATGCTCCCACAAGAACCCCTGGACATCTGTCTGTGTGGTACCATCTCTGGGCCATGCCCATGGCTGCTGTGTGGGGAGGCATGTGCCACAGATACCACATTACCCTGGTCAATGCCCACTGTATGCTGTCCATCACCTAGGGACATTGGTGACAAAGGGTGTATTGGCAGGATAACTGTGCGCATTGATGGGGTCGACAGCTGTGTACTGTCAATCGGCTGACCAATGGCGGACCCTGGCATACTTTCATGTGCCTTTACACAGATGTCATCATTATCAGTACCCACGGCACCTGACTCAGGTTCCCTGCTACATGACACCAGAGCAGCAACAGAACCTGTGGGAGGGAAACAGAAAACACAGTTTACAATGTCTACACATTACCAGCGATGCACACATGCACAGGTGCACAAAAGCACACATGCACACATGCACACATGCACACATGCACACGTGCACAGGTGCACACATGCACACATGCACACATGCACACATGCACAGGTGCACACATGCACACATGCGCACATGCACACATGCACACATGCACAGGTGCACACATGCACACATGCACAGGTGCACACATGCACACATGCACAGGTGCACACATGCACAGGTGCACACATGCACACATGCACACATGCACACATGCACAGGTGCACACATGCACACATGCACACATACACAGGTGCACACATGCACACATGCACACATGCACACATGCACAGGTGCACAGGTGCACACATGTACAGGTGCACACATGCACACATGCACACATGCACACATTCACACAGTTTCACACAATTGTACAGTACTCAGTATGCGTGATATCAACACACAGACACAGACAATCCTACATACATACAAAGAGCACTACTAAGTGAGGCAAATAGTACTATTACTATCAACACTATTACAGGAATTGTTAATACACACTCACCAGCATGGATAGGCTGCATTGCTGTTATACCAGAGGGTCCTGCAGACGTGAAGAAACTAATGTCAGTGGGCACAACTGTGCCATTGTTACTGAGTATGATACAGGTCAGTAGTACAACAGTCGCCTTTCACAGGTCAGCTGCTAATATTGAGGATATCACACTTGCACATTAAATACTATGGTGACAGCTACAAACCAAGGACACATCTCACACATGCATTAACTACCAGTGTACACAACAGTCAACTATACATATGGCATATTACCTGCACGTTCACTGTCTTGCTGCTGTGTGGCTCCAGCCTCCATCATAATGCATGTCTGCTGCTGGTGTTGTTGTTGCTGGCGGACTGGAGCCACTACACTCATGAGTAGTCCCTCCAGTCTGGTGAGTGGGGGATGTGTAGCCACCCCACCACCTGTGGCGACCTGTTGCCTGTGGATATCCGACGCACGCTGATGGACATGTCTGATTAAATCACTGCAGTGATGTCGTACCTGCTCATATGTCCTATTATGCGTGCCTATGTCATTTACCCGACGGACAAGGTCTTGCCACAGTGCAGCCCTCTCCTGCTGATTCTGGCTGGTGCGGGAAAAGAGTATTGCATAATCCTGCACCAGGCTCTGGTGTATCTCCTCATCCTCAGCTGTGAAGTAGGTGGGATTCCGCGGGTGGGCCATGTACCTGAGAAAGAAAATAACCTGGTATCAGCAATATATGTCAGCAGAATTTGGCACACATACTACACATGCTACTCGACTGTTATGATGCAACATATCTCACATATGTAGCATCTGTCTGTCTATTGGTGGATACACATGTAGATGGCCAGGTATCAGTGCTCAGCCAGCAACTGTGAAAGAGTACCTGGCAGACTCCATACGACATACTACCAAACCCCAGCAGTCAGAACACTGATTCAGGTCAAGAGCACCTCCTCACTCTGGGGGTTTGTATCTAGGTACTGTATGGCCTACATCATCAACTACTGTGAGCTGACCACACACTGATTGCCCTGGATATACATATCCCACCTCCACCACCAGCACAAATGACTATAGTGCATAACATTACAGATACAAACTTTACACTTTGTAACAGTGACATGGTATCCTTTCAGCCCACTGGGCCAGTGGCAGATACAACCCACAATGCTGACCCCTACACAATTGCTTTCTACAGACATCTCCGAGAATGCATGGATCATGCAATCCCATATATGACCAAGACACTCTCCACAAAGGGACAGCATCCTGTCTGGTGAACCCCAGCCATAGACAGATTGTATTACAGAAGATGGAAGCTACTGCAAGACAGAGCATAATTCCATAAAGGGAGGGCATGTCTGAGCAGCACTAGTAAGGATCTATTTTCCATCATACAAAATACATGGGCAACTTTGAGAGGAAAATCAAGAGGGACACTACAGATAACCAGAAGGCCTTCTTCAGTTATGTTAGCAACCTGGTCAGGATCCATCCTCTATGCCCATAGGTAGTACACAACAACAAATATTTCACTGACACCACAGATATCGACAACATTGTGGCAGACAGGTTCAGTGCAGGTGTCACCCTGCCCTCTCCCCCAAAATAAGGCATAGTTTACCCAGCTGACTGTAACCTCCCTGTCATCACAGATGTCCAGGTGAGAGCCACCCTCAGGACAGCAGAATACACAAAATGGATGGGACCTGATGGTATCCCCAGTTGCATGCTACATAAACTCTGACAGGAGCTAAACACACATATAGAAGTGCTATGTAACACTAGCCTGACTACAGGATATGTACCTGTACACTGGCGCACAGCAGCAGTGGTTCCACTCCACGAAGGAGGCACCTCAACATACCAATACAATACAACACAATACATTACATTACAATACAATACTATACAATATGCTATTGCCCCTGGGACTACAGCAGCGTACTGTTCTGCTACCCTGACCATTGTGACACATGTGGTGTGCTGGTACCTGCTGCTGTCACACAGTTACACAGGGTGACTCATATGGCATATTACCTATCTGACTAACATTCAGCAGGGGTATGTGTGACATGTACTCATGGGGAGTCTTGCTTCTTAACACTGTGTGGTTTATTGCAGGGTATGTCTTATCTGTGGGTAGGAACTCTTACCTCCACATGTGCACTCTATTGCAGTGGCACGGACGACACACAGCAGACATTTAGGTTGTGGATGGTGTGAGGTGTTACTATGGATGTTGGACATCTGTCATGGGTGTGACTTACATATGTAAATCCGGGAGTGGTAACCTCTATGTGGGTAGCATATGTGTACTCTGTGGTGTTGTCAGTCACTGTGCATTGGTAATGTGTTTGAGTGCATTGTCACAGTGTTGTACATGTCACTGTGTCCTTCTCCATATCTGTAGCTGTCATGTGAGGTCCATACCATGGCATCCATTATGTGGTGTGGAGGGTACACTGACCTACATGTCCATAGCTGACACACCATGTCCGCTGACACATACCATGTGCAGGTATTCCAGGGATAGTGTGCCACTGTGAATATCATTGGGGCCACTATTGTACACATTTATGACCCTGTTCACCCCTGACACATGCAGTGGTGGGCAGCCAATCACATATCTGGTGGTTACTGGTGTAGGTGATCTGGAATGTGGTATGGTACTCCGGTTTTGACACTGGTGTTCACTCCATGCCTTTGTCACCAGGCACCTGTTGCAATACATCTGTACACATGTGCCTCACTCAGAATTTATATACATCTCTCTCTCTCTCTCTCTCTCTATATATATATATATATATATATATATATAGATATATCTATATGTATATATATATATATATATGTCCGTATACATATACACATATATATATTGATGTACATATATTGCTATAGATGTGGAGGGGGGGGAACACAGAGGGGGTGTGAGTGACAGAGGGGGTGGGACAGGCTGTGTTGCAGGTCGTCATATAAAGTCATACCTGTAGGTAGTCACATCAGTCTGTCTATGTATATGTATCTACATATATCTATATCTGTATGTGTGCATTACATAGATATGTTTGTACAATATTCTATCTACATCTGTCTATGTATTCCTACATCTCTCTCTCTATGTATGTATACATATATGCATATCATATATATATATATATATATATATATATATATATATATATATATATATACACACATACATATGTTGACATACATATGTATCCATATGTTAGACAGGTATATCAACATATTTGTCTACCATACTGTATACACACACTAACATACTGCTAAACATACATAACTGTGAAACCTACTTTGTACATGGCACTACAACCTACAATCAAACAACATTGATATGTGCACATAGATGCTCTCACATACAAATGTATGTACAGCATTCACTGATAGTTGCTGTATGTTGCCTGCCCTTTACACATCTTCATATACATATGGATACAGACCAATGACACATATGGAGGGTTCACAGTATGTAGACCTTTATAGTATTACTTTACATTACCTGTGTTTGTCACAGCTGCTGGTGTTGCTGTCTGGTTCTCTGTCCTGCTGCTCCACTTCCCAGTTGTCAGCTTTCAGGTAGCTGTTGCTGAACAATTTGTTTCTGTCTGCTTAATTGCAATTTTCTCTGTCTCTGTCTCTGTCTCTGTCTCTGTCTCTGTCTCTCTCTCTCTCTGTCTGTCTCTCACGTCCTTCTCAGGGTGCAATGAAAGTATTGCATGTGGGGACATGGAGTACAGCATACTTTTGTAGGTATCTGCATATGCCCATGTGATGGCCTCTGCACCAATTGTTAGCCAGCATTTGCTAATTGCATGCAGCCAGTTGTGTACTGATTACAGTTCTCACTGTGATTTCAGAACAGTGCTAGAAAAAGGTATGTGAGATAGGCGTAGCCCTTTCAGATTTTAAGGGCAGGGACCATGCTGTTTTGCTGTGGACAATGTTCTGTGAGTGTAAAGGTTGGTATCTCTCTCATATTTCCAGGTGTGTTGTAGATTAACATTCCTCCATTCATTTCTCCAGTTTCCTGTACTAACTGTGTATGTACACTGACACCTACAACTACTACTACTGTTAATGTGTGTGTGTGTGTGTGTGCTTTCCTTTCACTTTTGCTTGCACTTTGTTGCTAAGGCTTCAATAGTTGCCCTTTACAGTCACTACTTGTATGCCTGCTAGGTGTCTTGACTGTAGTGTGCTGCTGTAGCTTTCCTATTTTACATGTACATTCACACCTTGGAATGCTTGCTATATCTGCTAGGGTGTTACAGCATGCAGTGTGGTCTGGCCATGGTGTGGGCCTTGACATCTATTAGGGTATTTGAGTATGCTGCTGAGCAGACCCCAGAGACTTTCAGGTTCATCTGGTATGTGCCTCATGGAATGGTACATATCAGTGGGGTACACCCATTAAAATGTCTGGTATGCTGCAGTTGTGACTGTGGGTTAGCATGAGCATATGTATTACTACACTTTTTCTGCCATGCAAGTGGTGAATACTTTCAGGACTCCATAGTTACCATTGCATGTGTTACACCTTTCTCCCTACTGTTTGTACATTTAACATGGGGTCTGTGGGGCATCCCTGTACGTCATTCACTGTTGCTATGTCTAGGCTCTTAACTATTCAAATATGGTGGTGTCAGACCCGTCATGTGTACAGATATTTGCAGGTTGTCCACATTTCTGCCTCATATTTTGGTCAATATCTCATGCACACCTTTTTCTGGCAAGTCACTCTGGGCTCAAGTCAGAATATGGTGACAAACATTCAAGTTTCAGACTGCATACCCTTCCAAACATCCCACAAAGTGCAGACCCTGTTACTTTCTGAACTGTCTGCGTTTGTTGTAACATTATTTGTAATGTGTCCCTGGTTTTGGGACTTTGCTCCACATATTTTATTACTTGGTCCAGATGTGTTCCTGTAAGAGGTTGTGGGGTATGGGCAGTGCTTATCCTGCTGTGAGTATGTGTGTGTCTTGCAAGGTGCTATAGTGACATTATTACCTACTAGCTTCCAACTAGCATGGCTGTTTCTGTTCACACACTACTATTATGGAAATCCACTAGTTTTGATAGTAATTCTAAATGGCATGCTTTGTGTACTACACATCTATATTCCCTTTACATTCATTCCTACTATTACATGATATATTTATTTTAGCACAATGTTCTTGTATAAGAGTCATGGCTTAGTGGTAAGTCATGCAAACTACTGTTTCCAAGGTCCTGGGTTCGGGACTCACAGTGAAATTTTATTTTGCTTTTGAGCTGAGTACAGGACCTGTCAATCAAAGTGACTAAGGCACTTTTAAGCAGTTGTAACCGGGTTAGCGCTGGTTTGCGCGGAGCTCACGCATGCGCACTGGTGGTTAGCTCCGTGCACACCCGCTTACAACCGCTTAAACGTGCTTACTCTTGCGCACACCTGCGTTATTTTCTTTGAAAGAAAAGAAAATGGGGAGACAGGAAAGTGGTGAAAAAGGGGTCACAAAGAGGGTAAGACAGTAGGGAAACAAGCTTGGGATGTGCAGGAGGGATGTAGGTAAGGCCCATAGCTGCCCATTTCTTCATCAGCAACAGCTGTGCATATGTATGTAATTTGGTGTGACATTTGAAACCTTCCACCCCTGAGAGAGGTGTCAGGACAACAATAATACTTGTTGTACAGCCAATTGTAATTGATAGGTTCCATGTCCAGTAGACATGTGTGCGGAATGGGCAGCTATGTATGGTGCGTAATTATTTTGTGGGTACAGAGTGCCCTTTTTTTTTTTTTTTTTCAGGTGAGAGTGGTATGTCAGGTGAAGGAAGTCGGTACAGCTGGGGAGGAAGGTTGGGTAGGTAAACAGACAAGACAAACAAGATGCATACAGGGGCGGTGTATGACACGTGTGGGGGGGGTTACACAATTGACGGGGATGGAGGTATGGATATCCAGAGCCCATGAGCCCACAGATGGCAACAGTGGAACTGATATCCCCACCCATAGGCAGTTGCCACTGTTCCTTCACTGCCCAGGACGGGGCTGTGCTGGGGGCTGTGTAGGCGGGGCAACAGGCATGCCCGTTAGTTGCACCACCCATGCCTCGAGCTGGCGTAGGGGCTCGAGAACAGAGTCCCGAATCTCCCTACGCACCACAGTCCGGACGCTACGGAGGGTGAGTGGTGGTCCTCCTCCAGCCACACTTGCAGAGGGGGGGCGAGCCCCATCCCCTGCAGCGCTTCCACCCACAGGTGGCACAGGGCCACTGGAGGAGGGTCCGGACTCGGCACTAGTGCCAGGTGCACTCGCCAGCTGAGGTGGGAGAGGTGGGTCCGCTGGAACCCACCTTCCCTGTCGTACTATGTTTTGCATTATGTCATGACAGTTTGGGTTAGTGACATATAATACCATTCACAATTAGTTGTAACAGCATGCATTAGTATTCCCATTAACCAAACACCCAGATATTCACACCATTGAACAGCGTGCATAACACATGCATAATTTGAACAGAAATACACAGTCCAACGACATGTAGGGTTAATTGATGGCAACAGGCCATCAGGTGTGGATGTATGAACAGGGCAGATGCATCAACAGACATGCAAATATATATGACCCAACAGGACAAACGTCCAGGGGTGTTAATTGTGATTGCACATACCATTTTCACGTGGAATGGGTTATATGTGGTTATAGGGTGGGGTGAAGAAAGTAATATTAACACCTTCAAATAACAATACATATGCTGTAAATTTCTAATAGCTACAGTTATATACACACTACTGTTCTAACTACAGTTTCCTATATGATAACTATTTCAACTTGGTGATAGGACTGTTAATGCAACATCTATATACATTTTATGGTTCTTCATACACATTCATATCTAGCTTTGTTCAGCTACATCAGGGCTACATTTGCTTTATATAGCTGTAGACAAGTGTGGATGTTTGGTATATCAGACAAACATCCTATCTGCATATTGCAGACTGAGAGCAACATATCCTGATTTTGGGATACACATTCCAGATGCAGCAACACTTTGAACAGATTTTGCTGTTTGGTTTTGAATCTCACATGCATTTCATTCTGTCTTGACTGCAGTATACTTTATTCAGGGGTTATTACTACTGTATTGCTGGATTCATGGCACGTTCTCACACTCTCTCACTTGCTTTCATTTTACTATTCAGGATGGTACTTCTAGGCTTTATTGACATGTTTTAACAGTAGTTATTACAATCCTTTCCAGCAGTCTCACTTCTGTCATGTTTCAGTATTTCCACAGGGATATATTTCACACATGTGATTTCATCATCTTCTGCAGCTATACTTTTCAGCCTGCTGCAGGTTGTGAACTATTTTCTTACAGGCAGGGCATTTTTATTTCAGAATATATGTCGGACAGTTTCATGTTTAGGTTAAACTTACAGACTGAAAACTCTTGTAATCAAGCAATACTTGCATACACTTTCACACTGTTACTTGCAGATTTTATTCCTTACTGACTACACTGCACTCCTTTGCTGGCTGTCATACTTTTATATTTCTTTACAGTTACTGGTAGTGGATTACTGACCTGCCTGGTGGCGCAACCGCACCAGCCTATCGCCATAGGCTCTGCGGTTCGCAGAACGGACACCTGCAGCTGTAATATAAATGAAGTAATATTGGAATACACATCTCCATAATATCAGCTAGTTTAATTTCTTACATACATAATTAAATGTTACTTACTCAGAAGTGGGGCGTTGGGTGTTTGCCAGGCCTCCTGGATCCAAAGGTTCAGTTGGTCCTGCTTGTGTCTCTTCAGGTCCGCATGGTGGTGACGGACCTGCTCACCAGTCCTTGGAATCCCTGTGGCACTGGTGAGATCATGAGCCAACCGGTCCCACGCCTCAGCCCTGTATGCTCCCCAGAGGACCTGGCCCTGCATGAGTTGGGCCTCATGATTATGGACTAGGAGCCAGACCATGTACCTGGACTCCTCAACACCCCACCTCTGTGCTCGAAAGCGACTACCCTCTCCTACTCCTGTCATTCTGCCTGCAGGTCAGTTCTACAATCATTTATGCTGTGTATTCCCGCCTATGGGGCTTATATAGTCCGTTTTTCCCACACATATCTGTGATTGGCCATTTTGGAATTGTATCAACTTCAGTAAACCTGCATTGTCATGCTCTAGTTTGTATTCATTCCTATATATTAGCTATTATTCCATTTAAAGGTACTGCTGTTATGGCTTAGTGGTTCTGTACCTTGACTATGGTGTATAGTATCCTGGGTTCGAACCTGGCCACTGCTTTTTATTTTTCATGACTGTCTAGACATGCTGAGGGGTGTGTCTGTGTAAAGGCAGTTTTGATACGGCTTGCTCAACGTTGCCCGTCGGTTAGCTCGTTTGTGCAAACAGGGTACGCTGCTTTAAGCCTCATTTGGCCATAGGCACGCATATTACGCTTAGCTCAGTTAGGGGCACATAGATTTAGCATGTTAAACCACTGCTCAGCTACGGGCACTCATTTTGCACCAGTTAAACCACTGCTCATCTACGGGCACATGTACTCACTCTGTTAAACTGTGGCTCAGCTATGGGCATATCTGGCATTTTTTCTTC
The DNA here is from genome assembly GCF_019279795.1 of Protopterus annectens. Taxonomy (NCBI): domain Eukaryota; kingdom Metazoa; phylum Chordata; order Ceratodontiformes; family Protopteridae; genus Protopterus; species Protopterus annectens. Next base: position 842,296,885 of record NC_056730.1, on the reverse strand, counting down.
TTTTACCTCACATGTCTTCAATATAAATGGGCTATTTCATTACATTTTACATAACTTGTGGTTTTATGTGTACATATTTGTCAGGGACTTGTTTCCTGCTTATTTTGAAAAAAAAAATTGGTGTTGTGGGGGTTTGAACCATGAATGCCTGCTTTGCAGCCAACATCTCTACCGCTATGCTATTGCTTCCTGGCTTCTTTTGCATATTTAGTTCTTATATGCTTTCCCACTGACTGCTAACTGTAGCTGCGCTACGGGCACGCCCGCGCAAATGAGCGCACTCACGGTTAAACATCTTTACAATTTAAAAAAAAATATATAACATGTTCATTTATATATATTTTATGTTCATAGTCTGTGGGGGCATGTGTTGTGTTGTGTTTATTCACATTTCCGTGGACTCTGTTGTGGGTGTTTACTTTGGGCACTTTTACACTTCTGGGGGCGTGTCCGCTTGCAGGGCTCAGCCTACAGACACGCCCCCTACTGTCTTACACGGACCGTGTTAGACTTAGGTGTGATTCAGCATGCTCTCATGAATATGCAAAGCATGCTGACATCACTCCGTTTAACTGCAACCTCCGTGTACGAGTTATAACTCTTACACGGAGGCTTTGTGAATCCTGGGGTTAGTCAGTCCCTTATCAAATAAGTAACAAAGATGAAATAATAAAATACTAAACAGAAACGTACTGAACCTGTAAGATAATACCTTTCATTTTCAAAAAGTTGTTTGATTTATTATTAATAGCTTCCATTCATGGAAAACGTTTCTGAAAGAAACCATTAATATAACCTTATTTTAAGAAGGAGAGGTGCTAAATATGCACCAGAAATTGAGTAAACAAGTTTAAAGCCTTTCTGAAAATTAAATTCAGGAAGATAACTAGCCTATATAGCTCACACAAGTTGTATGCAGTTTGAAATCCACAGCTGCAGCTTCAGTGTGTTTTGTGGATTAAAAGATTTGTTTGGTCCTATTGAACTCAGTGCAGTTTACATTCTCTATATTTGTACTGATATGTGGCATAGTGAAATGAAATATATTGCAGAATCATGTTGGGAAAACTTGTGACAGCTGTTTCATATGACAGTGCTAATTTAAACAGAGTGCATTTATCTGAGCCAGTGCTGTTTAGAAATATATTTTGTCTATGCTATCTATCTATCTATCAATCTATCTATCTATCAATCAATCTATCTATCTATCTATCTATCTATCTATCTATCTATCTATCTATCTATCATCTATCTTACCTGTTTGTAGATTTGCAAAGATCTTGTTCAGCTGTTATCCAGAAGAATACAGGAAAACATTTAGGAGCAAGTTACAAGCAACACATACTTACAGAATACTGACAAAGCAGAACATATATATGAATTATGTGAGGTTTTGTTAGTAATAAATGAAATATCTTTTTTAATAAGTTTTGTGAAGAGTAGTCCATCCACAAGACAGAAACAAAGATCTCATACGCAACAGTATCAAATATTTCATTTATTATACATCAGATCCCATATATTCAATTAATCTGTTTTTTTTTTTTGCTTGTTTATTTTAGATTCATGATTCTCTTCATTTTAATGGCTGTGGCTTTATTTTGGAATGGGTGGGTTTAGTGACATACCATTGAATTCATCAACAGTCTTGTAGGCTTGCACAATGAGCATCAGGGCTCACTGAATATACTTTCTACTTATCATAGAGCATTGCTCATTAAATATGCATGCTGCTCATCACGGAGCAGTGCTCATTGAATATGTATGCTGCTCATCACGGAACAGTGTTCATTGAATATGCATGCTGCTCATCATGGAGCAGTGCTCATTGAATATGCATGCTGCTCATCATGGAACAGTGCTCATTAAATATGTGCTCATTGAATATGCATGTTGCTCATCATGGAGCATTGCTCATTGAATATGCATGCTGCTCATCATAGAGCAGTGCTGTTTGAATATGCATGCTGCTCATCATGGAACAATGCTCATTGAATATGCATTCTGCTCATCATACTTACAGATTTCCAAGCACTGTTTCATGACCAGCAGCAGTGTTAGTGGCCACGAAATGGTGCTGGCAAATATAAACACATAATATAAACAAAACTCCTTGTCTGTAGACAAATGTATTATGCAATCACACACAGACAACTTATGTGAAGTAAGAGTAAGTGGACTATAGTAAGTTACATGCAGGGCTGTGAAATTGGGAGAATGTATACAGAATATGTTAAAAGTCAAGGGGAGGGAAATTGAAAAAATGCATTCAAATGTGATGATGTCACAAAGAAACATTTTCAACAGAAAGATGTCCATATTGATGGTAATAATAGATAATCCTTTTCCAATTGTTTACTTATGTACATAACTAAAAACAGGCATGTTCAGAACAGAATTGAGAGGGACACAATGCAACATTGTAAAAAGAGAGTAAATGTCATATTATTGTTGATAACATGATGAGTTTACATAGCAATTAGCAAGGGCAGTGGGCACATTAGGGACTATTTGCATATACTGCAATTGTTGACATGTATATACAGGGAATGTATGTGTGATAACTGAGTATAGTGCTATAGCCTCCCCTTTATCCTGTATAAACAATGCATGAGCCATACAGCTGCTATGATATGCACAGCAGAAAGGGACATGTTTTATCATTTGTTGTCACTGGATAACCCTAACTAGAGGGATATATTACCATGACACATTTATTAGACAAGCATGTGTTTTATATTCATGTACAGCAAAAACAGTAATATAATAGCACTCAAAATACACAAGTGACAAATGATAACACAGATCCAATGACACTGCAGTAATTCAAGGATGCTGTTTTTAATGGAGGCACACTGTGTGTGTCATGATGAACATACTTGAAGTGCTTACAGAGCTTCAATATTGTAATGGGCATGAATCCCCTACTGTTGAGGGTAATGTCTTGCAAATGTTGCTCTCTGATTGTGTAATAAATATTTCCTTTGCCTAAGCCAGTCCTGTCTGACACAGTTATCAGACAGACAGACAGATGTTACCAGATTCTAATGCCTCCCTATCATACTACAGACTCTGCAGAGCTGTGCACTGACTGTGTCTGCTACATGACGTAGTAAGTAGTGCAATGTCAATGGGCAGGATTCACAAAGGCTTGCACGGAGTGTAAGAGACGTGTAACACTCCATGCAAGCCTAGCGATCCAGGAACAGCCCTAAACTCCATGTAAGAGACCAGCTAAAACGTATCTTACACGGACTGGGCGTGGACATGCTAAATACCTCACTTGCAGCCGAAAGGTATGCAAATGAGGTATATTAGTGATCCACGAAACAGAAACCAGCCCGTGTAAGAGACTTTTAGCTGCAGAAATGTACTCAGTTGACAACTGAGTACGTTTCTGCAAATTTCACAACGGAGCCATGTCAGCTCCAAATAAAGGGTGCATGTGTCTCAGGCAGCATGCCAATGCCAATGGCCAAATGCAAAAATAATAAAAATATAATTTTTTTTTTCGGCGATCGCCGATGTTTAAACCCAGCGCAGCCCCACGCAAATGGGCTGCGCTGTATAAAACATAAAAATGAAGGTTATAAACCCACAAATGTGGGTTTTATGCAATACATGGAATGACAATGCAGGGACCAGCAGACCAAAAACAACATGGCCACCGTGTAGTGGTTGCTAAGGGGGGAAGCTGAGTGTAAGAAATGAAACTAAGCATTAGTAGGCAATCTCATGTAAATGAGGGTTAGGATACTGAATATCACAGTCACATAGCAAATGAGCACAGTCTGAGTAGTGTAAGAGATACATAAGGGGGAGGAATAGAGTAGGAGATAGGTGACATCACAGGGGGGAATGGTAGAAAGAAATGCAGTTCATTGGAGGTCAGTGTAACATGACAGATGACAGACATAGATCAGGGAAAGAGGAGCGCCACAAGATAAGTGTGGGAAAGTCAAGAAATGGAAGGTGTACACTGTTACTTACACTAAAGTTTCTTGCTGGGTGTGCATGCGCACGTGCGCGCGCCATGAAGTGCGAGTAGGGCATTGTGCACGCGTGTAGGGCAGACTGAGCATGTGGGAGCGTGTTGGTAGATGTTTAACACTGTTTGCGCTGGTGTGCGTGCGTGTAGGGCAGGCTGAGCATGTAGGAGGCTGTTGGCAGACTTGTAACACTGTTTGCATGGGTGTGTGCGCGTTTTAACCCGAATAAGTAGATTCTGAACCATGTAAGCACGTGTGCACGTGTGTAAGCCACTGTGAGCGTGTTTCTGCTGGTATGCACGTTACTCCCCCCTGAGGAAACAGAAAGGAAAAAGGAAGCAACAGAATTAGTAGAAAGCTAGCAAGGATTACTGCTGAAGCTAGCAGGTGAAAACAATTAGAAGCAGGCAATTACATAGGCAGAATAGTAGCCCAGCCCAGCACTTAAAACTCTGCAAACAGTAGTGCAGGATGTTTCTCTTAAGAGACACTGCAAGACAGGAGTAAGCTAATAGAAGTGAAAACTGAAAAAGCTTCACTCAGAGCAGAAATGTTAGGGGCTGCCATAGCTGTTATAATGAGACATAGGCGACTTGCTGAGGGTGGTGACAATGCAGATGGTGCCAGACAACTCACACTGAGGAGACGGAGAAGAGTGTACAGGCCCAGGGTCACCTACCACGGGTTACATGAGCTGGAGATAGTAGAGCGCTATAGAGTGGACAGAGAGCTCCTGCAGCAAATAGTTGAGCTGTGCAGGCCACGCCTCACACACAGAACCAACAGAGGGGAACCCATCCCAGTGGAAACCAAGGTATGTGTTGGCCTAAGAATACTAGCAACAGGTACCTTCCAGAGACCAACTGGCTATATGATGGGGATATCACAGGCATCAGCCTCCAGGGTACTGCACCAGTTCCTGGATGCCATGTCAGCACATGTCGGTGATCATGTATATTTCCCCAATACCCGTGAGGTATTGGCCAGCAATATGCGTCTCTTCCAGCAAATAGCGGAATACCCTGAGGTAGTGGGTGCAATAGACTGCACGCACATACGCATCAAAGCACCAGCTGGTGAGCGGGGTAGGGCTTACATTAACCGCAAGGGCTTCCCCTCCATCAACTGCCAGGTCGTGTGTGATGCCCAGGGCATAATCATGAATGTGTGTGCTGGCTGCCCTGGGAGTTACCATGATTCCCACATCTGGCATTTGACGCAGCTGTACCAGACATTTGCCAATGGGGACATCCCACACGGACACCTAGTGGGGGATGCAGGTTATGCACTGGAGCCATGGCTGATGACACCCATCAGAAACGCACACACACCTGAACAGGAACGCCATAATGAGGCACATGCACAAACATGTAATGTAATAGAGCGTGTGTTTGGGCTGCTCAAGTCACAGTTCCGGTGTCTGGACACATCTGGTGGAGCCTTGCAGTATACACCAACTACATGTACCCAAATTGTCATGGTATGTGCTATGCTACATAATATGATCTTGCGAAAACAGCTGTGGCAGGACCAGCATAGGGCTGGGTCAAACAGCCCCCCACCATTGCCAAGGCCATCACAGGCAGAGCATGACTCGGAGGAGGAACAACCTGAGCCTGCCCCAGTAGGCAGAAGGAGGCGTGCCCAGTATGCCCTGGCCTTGGCAAAGAGGCAATGCATAGCACATACACTGGCTCAGTAGGAACCCTGGGAACGATACCCCCTCTGACTCACTCAGATAATAACAGGGATGCCTAAAATGACATGACCTGCTCACAAACATGTACAGGGAGTGTAATATGCGCATCCAACAGAGGCAGCCCTGCAGCACCACCTGAGGCATGAATGCCATGTGTTAAGTAATGTAACACCATGTACGATATGCACAACTGAGGACCCTGACTAACATCCACCCTCACCAAGCATGAAGCCACAAAATGACGATGGGATACTCAAGTGCAATAACTGGCTGAAGTAATGCAGTTAGTCAAAGGGGAGCCAATGTGTTTCAGGCTGGGAAGACATGCGGAGCATGACATGATGCACCACCTGCTAGGGGTGGCGTGCACCTATCATTCCATGCCCCATGGATACTGGCAAAGGCTGTCAGTACCCACAGCATGCCCTGAATAGGTAAGTCTCAAAACACAAACCCACCTTCATAGTTGCACAAGGGATAGGAACCTAGATGCAATGCTACCCAATGCCAGAAGTCTAAACAGGAAGATGTGTGCAGTGTAAACGCACACAGAATGGAGAATGTAGATATCAGTCCTGTAATAGAGAACTGGGTCAAGGCTCACATCAGCACCCTAACACTACCAGGTCACACCTCATACTGTGCTGTACAGCCACAAAACATGGAACAAGCTACAAAAGGAGGGTGACTAGCAATAAATGTCAAGGATAACCACACCCCCATGTTGGTACCACAACAAGAAGCAGCATGGATTAGCCATGGTCAAATACCAATGGCTAAAACCGCCTCCCAGTATATAGCCTGCTGCAGACTACTGTCCTAATACCAGGAACTGCACCTGGCCCATGTTGGAATACATGAATATATCAAGCCCCCAAAACAACTATATTGCTTGAGTGAAAATACCCAGACATACACCGGGAGCATTATACTAGCACCAACACAGTCGGAGAAAAGTTCCCAGAATCCATAAACCAAAATGCCCAGGAACAACGTACCACTCCCACAAGAGGGGTAAGCATACTGGATGTGATAATCAGCAACATGTGTACTGGATGGCAAGATGAGAAGTGTATCCTTCACCGGTAAGACCAGACCATAGAGTAATCACACTGGATATACACATCCCGACCCCAGTCCCTGGCCAGAATACCACAGTGAAAAACATGTGTAAAGCATAGGTTGCAGCCCTCCAAACTGATGTGGAATCCACGAAAGGCCCTGTGCAAATGCAGAATATGGGACACACCACAGAACATGTTATACAGGCATTCCATGAACACAGCCAGGAATGCTTGGAGTATGCAATCACAAATAACAACAACACACAATGCCATACACGCAGGCATCTGGCATGCTGGACTCCAGCCATTACCAAACCATGCAAGAGAATGAGGAAGCTACCACATGATAGAGCAAACATAAAAAGGGAAGTAATCACTGACCAGTAGTATGGCAATAACATATGTCCACACGTACAATCCACTAAGTCCAGCCACAACAAGTAGAATCTGTGAATCCAGAGGCAATGTGACACCTTCCCCAAGTACACAGGCAACCACAACTCCCCCCAGTAAATACAAATATATGTGATAGATGAAACCATGTATCCAAACCCGAGGTTGAGCTCCCCCAACTCAGTACTGTCAAAACTAGTCAGGAGGAGAAGGTAACCACATACACCACAAACCCAGTCCCACATAGACCTACCACAACTGTAAACCAAACACATAAACACAGAAAAACATTCCCGGAGGCCCTAATTACAAACACACCACATCAACAGAAGCCTCCAAAGCAGATCACAAGCAACCACAACCTCCAAACATAGCACATGCAACACATAGTACACAAAGCTGGTGTGCCAAACAGTCACAGGCCAGAAGGAGAAACAACATGCCTGATACAGTTGTAATAGGTGTCTGTATAGGCAGACACACTGCTGTCCCACTCACCAGACTGAACAAGAGAAAGGGTAGAGTAAGCTGCCTGTAGGCTGCCACATAATGCCACATAACACAAGTACGCAGGTCACCCCAAAGCAAGCAGAAATATGATGCACTCAATGTCCATGCTGGTGTGAATGACCTGAGATGTACCTCCCTGGTCTACATGAAAAGAGACATGGATGAGCTCTCTGAGTATGTACCCCAGGCCGGCATGACACTGGTCGTGTGCAGCATCCAACCCTCACCAAGAATGATGCCACAGTACAAACACAGAATGATCATGTTTAACAGCTGGCACAATTACAGCTCAGTCCAAGAGGGTCTAATGTCTGTCTGCTTGTGATGTCAAGCATGACAAGCCATGCTGCTGTTCCAGGGATGGCTTGCATCTGTTACCCCTGTGCGTCTGGATACTGGATAAGGCCTTTGCCACCTCCACAGAGCCATATGTAGGCAAGGCCAAAAAGACTACCCACCACCCTAGAAAACATAAGTGGTAAGAAACATAAGGGTAATCATAAGGGTAATGCTGACCAATGCCAGATGTGTAAACTGCAATATGCATGCCCCTGAGGCACTTCCCATTATGGAGAACATCGATGTCTGTGCATTGACAGAAGCCTGCTGCAAGCCTAGTGATAGCACACCAGCACTACCAGGTTATACCACATATCATGCGTTATGGCCCGAACACCTGGACCAAAACATCAAAGGAGGGGGAGTGTCCATATGCAGCACAGACACCCATACAGCCAGGTAACTGACAATGCACAAAGCAGCGGAGACAACCCATGTGCACCTAAGTGTAGTAAAAACTGCTGTACAGTCTGTAGCATGCGACAGACCACACTCTCACACACAAGAACTCCACCCAGACATCCTGAAGACACTGGACAGTATGAATGTCCCACCAAATACCAGACAAGGTACACACAAATTACCACATAGGTGGCAAACCATTATGTATGCAAGGAGTAATCAGGGACCTAGGGACACAAGTCGACAGTAATCTGTCATGTGACACTCACAATGCCAATGTAGCTAGGAAGATTGTCGATATTGGACACCGTATCATGAAAGGATTCACATCTACATCAACAGAGGTCACTGTGCCACTGTACTGTCCCCTTATCAGACCCATAATCTAGTACAATGACTCATATGGGATGTACTGGACGTGACACCTGCAGCGGTTCCGAAGACCTCATAGTTACCCCACCAAGAGGATAAAGGGTGTGAAATATATGTCATATGCTGCCTGGCTGTAGACACCCCAGCTGAATGCAGTCACAGACCACCTACACAGAGGCATTGTATGTCTGTTGTACAAGGCCATGTCCAACACAGGAGTAATGGACATGTTCCACCACAGGAAATCAAAGCCATTGGAGCTGTGAGAGTGACAGATGTCAGCCTCAACACATAATGAAATAGGATGTGCTGGAGGGACAGATACATAACCCAGAGGCTCCCCACACCCATAAACAGGATCCCAATCCATGTTAGGCAGAGCCCCTCACTGACACCCCTCAACAGGAATATTGCCAAGTGGATGGATGATCGTACATGTTTACTAGGGGTCTTCAATGTGTCACGACCAGACAGAGGCACAGTAAAGAAATTCATAAATGGCCATAATAGTCACATAGCAAGGGGCGGCAAAAGACACACACACTCTGGCTAGGCTTACTAATGCCCTAGGGTGGATAGCCTAGTATGAACCCATGAACCTATGAAGATACAAATTGTACAGGACACTAAAGATAATCACAAGGCTTACTTAACTGATGGTAGGAACCATGTTGGGCATCCACAGATATGCTCCGAATCACACAGATATTACAAACAACATACCAAACACACACACATATTGCCAACATACAACCTGACAGGTGCAGTGCAAACACCCCCCCCCCACAGAATGCAAAATATCTATCCCAGCAGACTGCTGGTCCCCTGACATTGCAGATGCTGAGGTAACAGCCATCATCTGCAAAGCAAAACACACAGCAGCAAAGGTATGTGATGGTGTCCTGGGCTGAGGCCAACATGGACTCCAAGAATAATGGAATGCCAAATCACACTACTGCCCAATGTCAGCCTTACCACAGGATATGTACCCAAAGAGCAGTGTACAACAACAGTGGTCCTTCACAACAAAGGTGTTGCCTGAATGGATACTGCAAACTACCACCCCAGGATCCTGACAAGCTTGGTCTGCACAGCTATGAAAAGGATCAGTATGTACCGCAGACAGAAAGCTATTGTGGACCTACTGATAATGGACCCTACCCAGTGTGGCTGTCATAACTGCAGATCCTGCCCCTAAACATGTTTGACCCATTTGAAGCAGTCATTAAGGTCATTGATGAGGGCAATGTGGTCCACACAGTGTAGCTGGACCGTGCATATGCTTATAGACAACACCCTACGAGTTCAGTATGGATATGTTCACCAGCTTAAATATATAGCCCTATGTCAATAGAGGGGTTGCAAACCAGACCAAGGACAGAACTGACATGGTCAGACATGCCGCATCCATGTCAGACTACAAAGCAGATATGAGTGGCATCCCACAAGGCCTGGTCCTGGGCCCCCCCCCCTGTTCTGTATATATGTCCCATAGGTATAGGCCAACATGGAAGGACTGTGACTGAACATGTATGCAGAGGAGTACAAACAGCCCACCATATCTGACCCCCAGCTGACACAAGCAACCCACAAAAGGGCCACCTACAAACAGACAACTGGAGCCATAGCCTTGTTAGCATGCTAATTGCAGAACTGTGTATAGACAACCACCGTGCATATACAGTAAGTGTCCACAAATTACCACACAGGTGTTAACCCATTACGTACCTAACATGTAATGAGAGACCTGGGGACAAAAGGTGATAGATATCCTGCACTGGACAAACATGTGGCTGTAATGTTCGCAGAAACATACTACATACCCACCCAAACATGAAGGTTGGCAGATGTAGATAAGGGGAGGTCACTGTGGCTCTGCAGTCATCCTCCATCAGCATCACAATTGACTACAATAGCCCCTGTGGGATATACCTCAGCAGACACCTCCATCAACTGTAAAGTCCACAACAGTACCCCACCAGGAGTAGCAAAGAGCATGAACAGATGCCATGTGTTTCCTGAGTAAACAAACTGCAGCCCCACACACTGCCATACTGCCCAGCTACAGGCAAGCTGTGCCTGATGTATGAAGCCATGTCCAACCTGGAATCAATGAACATGCTGCACCTTGTACAATCTGAATGGCAGTGAGCTATGCACATGAGAGACCTGAACCCCAGCACTGACATACATAGGACAAGCTGTACAGAATGATCCATAACACAGAAGGCACCCCCACTCTTCAGTAAACTCCCAGTACAGGTCAGCCAGAGAGTTACCTATCGACACCCCTCAAGAGGAATCCTGATGAGTGGATGGGAGATGGTAGGCTAACCCTGGGTATCACTGTTATGTCAGAGGTAAACGGAGGCGCAGTATACTAACCATGACATATGTCATGGCAAACTCCAGTTACAATGTGTGTCGAAGGACAAACACACCCTGTGACTAGCATCAGAAATGGCCTAGGGAACATCGCTAGTGTTTGCCAATGTCCACCCATGTTGTGGAATACACTACCAATGTTGGACGAGCCTGGTGTAGGTAGTCAATATCTGAACATAATGCAACATGGTCATATGTGCACAACTGGCCCCTACACAGTCTGTTGTGCTCACTATGAAGATGTCAAGCAGTCATAGGACTAAAGCCCAGGATACTGTCCACCACAGTGAAAGTACTGAACCAGTACACTATACGGTACTACAGTGTTAGGTCATTATGAAAGTATGTTGACAACTGTCTGCAAAGTATCCCATGAAATCCCTGTAGGCACTGTATAATCCCTGTTGTGGCAGACACGAAGCAGTTGGCCAGTTAGTACACAACATGACACCCAACACACAACCATAAATGTGAGATATTGTTGAAGTTCACACACACCCAAATATGTGGTGGACTTCAGAGTGCAACATATGGAAAGCTCACAGTGGGCATGCTCGCACACTTTGATAAGTGAGGCATATGTCAGACAACATGCCATGGAAAGGCTGAACTGGGCATGCTCACACACTTAGGCCATATCTCCGTTTAGCAGTTGGCCACACATATCTGGTATTTATACGTGTCAGTCCAGGAACCAACCACAACACAGCAATCTGCCCAGTGCACACAGTAAATGACTACAGAGACATAAGTGATATAGTGGATCGCCGTCATATGCAAACATCTTCCACAGATACACAAGTTGGTCATAGGAACAGGGAATGCTATGGCAATAAAGACCTGCAAACAGTAGAACAGCACAACAAATATTGTGCATCCGACAATTGAACATATGGGTGTAGAGGTCAATACTAGGCTTGTTGCCCTAAAAAATGACAGCTCAGCCAGAGTGTGCTTGGCATCTGCATCCCCAGTACAGTAGGCTACTGTGCCACTGTAAAGTAGGTCACATAAGGCAACGTGTGAGGCTAGTGAGCTGTGCCTCTGTCAAGCAGGGGCACAGTGGAGATCCCAGGGTTTGAATGTGCTAAGCTACAGCCATGTTGTCGGATTGTGCTGGAAGAGGGTTGCTGAGGATCTCTAACAGTAAGTGGCCATCAATAGCAGACTGAGGGGAGCCCTATCTGCATTCTCTGGACAATTCCACTGTCAACACTGTGTTGTGATGATTATGTGTGAATGAAGTGCCGTGCAGAAACTGTTCACAGATGTCCTCCCTCTGTGGGCTACAGCTCTGCAATGTATTAGCTCGCTCTGTCTGTTGTACGGCTCATATATGGCTGGTGTACACCTGACAGGTGTCTTGTTGTGGAGCAGTCATGGGTATATGTGGGATAGTATGATCAATGCAAACCGTACACATGCTCATAGAATGCAATTGTCAAGGATTATGCTGAGTGGCCAGTATAGTCCCCCAGCATGGGTCCTCTGAAGTCGTCCACCCCAGTCTTCACAAGTGTAGAGTCTGCTTGTGCTAAATACAGTTTGTGTGCAGTGACAACCTTGCCTGTGGGTGGAGATGGGATATGGATGTCCAGGGAAAGGTGGGTATGGTCAGATATCAACAATGGTGGTCTACCTCTGGTGTGGAACAGTGAGTACCCATGTTGCAGATGGACAGGTGCAATATGTATTCCCCCATGTGGCTGTGGTGTGTGGTTCTGCCATAGCACATAGACCCACAAATTGTAGTGGCTGTAGGGTAAAGTGGTAGAGGCCTGAGTAGTTCTCACACACAATATGCCTGTACCTGATGTTAACAACTGGAATGGTGTATGTGAACACCTGCATATCCCGGCACTGTTCCCAGAGAAGCTAAGTGTGTGTCCTGGATGTGGGTGTGGTGTTCTGGACTGGTTGTGTGTTACAGGTCCTGTGGTCACAAAGCATGGTATAGAACATAACCTGCCAGTGCGATGTGCATATCTGACCCTGACGTAGGTGGCTGCAAATGCATATATATGCTATCCCCCACCTGACAGGTAGTACAACATGTACGTACCTCTGTAGAAATAAAGATGTCAGCACCCTATAAATACGGCAGGTGCAGAACAGATGTCCTGTAATTCGCATAGCGCACTCTGCTAATGCGTCTCCCTCAAGTGTCATAATATAGTTAGGTAGGGATTTGAATCCTGCAAATGCTCAGTGTGTATGAGTGGGGTTTGTGTGTGTGAAAGTCTGTGTGAGGGAAATGTCCATTTTGGCAACTGGGAAAACACACTACAGGATACACATTCCCCTTTCTAAACACTGATGATGTCAGCACCCTATAAGTACAGCAGGAGAAAGGGAACTTCCCAGTAATGCAAATAGTGCGCTCCGCTACTGTGTCCATCTCAAATGTCAAAACATAGTTAAGTAGGGGTTTGAATCCTGCAAATGCTCAGTGTGTGTGGAGGGGGTTAGTGTGTGTGTGTAAGTCTGTATGAAAGAAATATCCCTTTTGGCAACTAGGAGAACACAGTACAGGATGCACATTCCCCTGTCTAAACACTGATGATGTCAGCACCCTATAAGTACAGCAGGAGAAAGAAAACCTCCCAGTAATGCGAATAGTGCACTCCGCTAATGCGTCCGTCTCAAGTGTCATAACATAGTTATGTAGGGGTTTGAATCTTGCAAATGCTCAGTGTGTGTGGAGGGGGTTAGTGTGTGTGCAAGTCTGTATGAAAGAAATATCCCATTTGGCAACTAGGAGAACACAGTATCCTGCACATTCCACTTTCTAAACACTGATGATGTCAGCACCCTATAAGTACAGCAGGAGAAAGGGAACCTCCCAGTAATTCGAATAGCTCGCTCTGCTAATGCATCTGTCACGAGTGTCATAACATAGCTAGGTAGGGGTTTGAATCCTGCAACTGCCCAGTGTGTGTGGAGGGGGGTTAGTATGTGTGCAAGTCTGCGTGAGGAAGATGTCCCTTTTGGCATCTGTGAAAGCATTCTACAGGATGCACATTCCCCTATCTCAGCACGGATTATGTCAGCACCCGATACGTACAGCAGGAGAAGGGAAACCTCCCAGTAATTCAAATAGCGCACTCTGCTAATGCGTCTCTCCCGAATGTCATAATATAGTTAGGTAGGAGTTTGAAACCTGTAAATGGCATGTGTGTGTGTTTGGATGTGGGGATTCTGTGTGTGTGCAATTCTGTATGAAAAACATGTGATTTTTTGAAATCAGGAGATCACACTACATGATGCACATTACCCTTTCCAAACAGTGATGATGTCAGCACCCTATACATACAGCTGGAGAAGAGCCATCTACCAGTAATCAGAATAGCACAATCTGCTACAGCGTCCCTTTCAAGTGCCATAACATATTTAGGCAGGGGTTTGAAACCTGCAAGTTTGGATGTGGGGAGTTTGTGTGTGTGCAATTCAGTATGAAAAACATGTTAGTTTTGGCAATCAGGAGATCACACTACCTAATGCACATTACCCTTTCAAAACACTGATGATGTCAGCACCCTATAAGTACAGCCAGAGAAGAGGAACCATCTAGTAATCCGAATAGTGCACTTCGCTAATGTGTCTCTCTCAAGTGTCGTGACTTAGGTAGGGGTATGAATTCGGCAAGTGTGCGTGTGTGTATGTGGGGGTAGTAGGCTGTGTGTAAATGCAAGTGTGAGAGAACAGATCCTTTTGGCAAATACTACAATACACCAGATGCTGCATATTCCCCCAGTAAACACAGGGGATGTCACCACACTATCAGCACAGCCAAACAGGGCTAATTCGCCAGTAATGCCAATAGTGCGCTCTGCTACTGGGTCTATTACCATTGTCAGAGTATAGATAGGTATGTTTTGGTAACCCACAACTGCCACGTGTGGTTGTGTCACACATTATGACCTTGTGTGGGTCTTTGTGCATAACAATGCATGCCATTGCCTAAACCAGCAATGGCATTGCACACATGATGTATGTGTGCGACACATACACATAAATACCTGTGACCTGCAGTAGTTACCATGTCTGACACATGCCTTGAGTGGATAAATGGTATTTGCAATGCATAACAATATGACTGTGTCTTACTGTGCAGGGGCCACACGCAGTATGTGTCTATACAGTGTGGGTGTATATGGTAAAATACCTACAGCAGGGGATACACATCTGGTCTGGGCCATATAGTCTACATGTAGTCGATGTACAGGTGCTGCATGTTCCCACCTGTTGTAGGAGTGGTAACATGTCATTCCACTGCAATTCAGTGACCACATGCTGTGAACCCTTCAACTAGTGTGTTGTAGCTACAGTAATGCTCATGCACAATGTTTGGCTGGATGCAGTCCAGCCATATAAAGACAGTTCTTGAGACTGCCATATTGCCAGTGTTGTTATGGAGGATAGGTGGTTTTCCTGTGTATGGGAGGGTTGTGTGTGCCAGGCTATGAACCACATGGCAGTCTGATACACTGTTAGCTGCACATGAATAGGCCCTGATGCTTTGTGCTGTGCCAACAACCTGGAGGTGTGTGTATCTGTGGTGCCTTGGGATACCACCCCCCTGTCCATGTGTGTTACATGTGTAGGGGATGACAGGCATGTTATGAAGCATAACCTGGCAGTGATGGGTTGCACCTGTGAGCCATGAATCAGGACTCTGGTACTGCACAGACATTGGAGTTCACTGTGCTGAGGACAGTATCCAGTGCATGCATCTTGCGGTGTACATTGCTGGTGTTGTGTAGCAGCACTGTTAGTGTCCTAACCTGTGTGATACCTGTAGAGGCGGCTATGTAATCCGTGTCATGCAGCATAAGGCAGTATGTGTGTATCAAGGAGCTTCACCAATATACATCGGGCCATGGGTGTCACGTGCAAGCTGCCCCTTGCACATCATTGTGGCTTCCCTAGCATGTAAGCACACATTGACAGCCAGCGGATACCCTATGAATGACATTGGAGACTGAGCAGAATGTAGACATACAACACCCTTCCTACATATAGTGGTAGCATACCTGGTGAGGGTATGTTGGCAACCAAGATCCGTCTCATACTGGCCCGTGCCACATGCTGAGAGATCCATTCTATGTTCCCTATCATGTAGTCCAGGGAGGTATGTCTCAGGTCATCCATAGTGGCATGGTCAATGACTGAGTCATATGTGTCCATGCCTCTGACTGACCTGTATGCATGTGTTTTGTGGTGGACCATAGTGCCCCTGACGCATATCACTGTGACCTTCACCATATACAGCCTGTTGAGCGGGACCCCAGTGCAGCGCCCAAGACAGGTACCTGACACATCTGTAGCAGGTGTGTTGTGTAGCCCTACAGGCTGTGAGTGTGTGGCACATGGGATGTGTGTGCCATGTGTGGCATGTGCTCTGTTCCGACGTAACATATGCCTGTGTGCCAGCTGCGGAGGTGTGTGATGCTCAGGCAGGATGATATGCTGAGTCCCCATGTATGCTCCAGTGTATTCAGCATGCTGTCAGTGTGTGTCTATGTCTGACTTGTATTGTAGTCACTGTAGTATGACATGCCACCTGACAGGGTATGGCATTACTAGGTTCAGAGAGCTCAGTCCCCAGATTGGCTACGTGGTGGCATCTCACACATGTGTTGTACGTTCCTGGCCAAGGGTGATGGCTGACTGCATACATGTGGCAACTGTGACATTGCCACATGACTCACATAAACCACAACTGGACCATAGAGGTGATTCACAGGTTACCTTTGCACATGCTAGCCTAGTAGTGTGATTGCCATGGTGAGTACCAACACATAGGGCCAATGGGGAACAACATACTGAAGGTGTGTATGTGTGGGTGTACTGCTACTGTTTCATAGCACTGGCATATATGACTGCACACGTGGGTAAATGCCAGGTAAGACATGTGCAATGTGTCACACGCAACATACATGCGAACAGGACGGACAGTGACGTTCTGTCATGTGTAAACTTGACATACGTATCGTACGCTATGCAGATGTCACTAGGAGTCCACAGAAGCACTGTAACTCTGCATTGCAGGTGGAAGCAGTGTTCCAGGAACTAGCGAACATGCATGCAATCAAAGCTACAGTAAGCAGGGCTGGAAGTAGTTCATTGTACAACAAAGAAGGGGTAACACTAACAGTAAGTAACAGTGCAAATATGTAGGCACTATCAACATGTACCCAGGAATGCACAGTGCACATGCCCATGCCATGGTAGAACTGATATTATGTCATAGTTAATTGTGATTTGGATTACATTGGTACTGCACACATATCAACATGCGCAAACATCCACATTGCATAGTCCTTGTGGGCAACTTGACACCATTACTGTACATGTCCATCATTGCATATCACTACTTGCATTAGCTTCCCCTCTGTGCTACCCATGTATGTGGCTATCTGTTGACATCCTTACCACCGGCATGCAATAACGTGCAGCGGTTACACTTTGGTACGTACTATGGGTGCAGATAACAATTCAGGACATTCATACGGTTACTGCATCAGGCATGCTGGGATATACACACAGTCATATCAGCACACTGTACTGTTACCAACATGATACTACTAATACACTTCTGTGTAGTCACCCTGTGCATCAGCAACGTGTTTACCTGTTCCCGCAATGATGTTGGAGATTGCAGGAGGTGGCACAGTGTCATCATATGCACAGGGTGTGAATTAGGTATGCCTGAGTCTGCCACTGATACCACCAATTGACATGTGTGTGTATGTGTGTTGGTGAGGGGCAGTAGTGCAGGGTGGGGCACTGTTGGTGCAGTTTGTGCGTGTATGTGGTCACCCTAGGTGTTAACATTTTGCATGTGTGTATGCACGCACACAGTTCCACCTCATGGCTGCCATATACAGGGGTTTGTGGACAGCCACAGACTGCACCTGGCAGGTCATACAGGTCAGTGTCTGTGGGCATGGACACGGTACCTGTGCCTGGCAGGGGTGCTACGGACCGTATCCAGTACTAAGCCAGACTGGGTACTGTCATCAGAAGCGGGAGTGTGTTGACTGGACACATGTCCCTGTTGGGACTGTCCAGAGCCACGTGCATGTGGTCTCCTGGGGCGTTCCGATGACAGCACAGACCCAGCATTGCTGGGGCTGCTGCTGGCACTATGGGGGCGTGCGCGGGCCTGTTGTCATCTGCGCTGACTGCCAGCTGCTGCTGTTGCTGGCATACGGCCACGTCGATGCCACAACCGCCCACCATTGCCCTGGCTCATGGACATTTGGTTGTGGAACTGCTGTAATATGTCCCCACAACGTCTGTCTATTACATCGGTGAAATTACGGATAGCATCCACGATGTCACGCATACTGTGTAGATGAAGTACAGTACCAAACCACTTGAAGAACATCCAATATCCACGAAAAGCTGCTGTTAACAGGATCAAAACACGTTGGCAATACTTAGGATCAACAAGATAGTTTATTGGAAGTAAAAAATGAGCGCTTTCGCGTGGTCCATCCACGCTTCATCAGATGAATCACTTAAAACTGTTCAAAGTTTATATACAACCGCTCAAGCGCGGGAAAGTCTGCTCATTAATCAATTAGCATCTAAATGATGCTAAAGACATTAAAAACATTAAAACACTTAACCATTTGAACACGCTTTTGAACTCATATCTTGAGCTTCTATATACTTTTATACTTTCAAAGAACATGTACGCGTGTTGTTATATAAATGTCTATGGTGTTATTATAACCAATAAATGAAATATAAATATATATATGAAATTAAAACATTTATAACGCTTGGTTAATTATTTAGCTCATTAATAAAAAACTTTTGTGTTTATACAGATCAAAATATACAAAATGATAAATAAAATCCATCACTAATATGTATAGATAAATACTTTTAGTCAGTCATAATCATATTTGAGTAAAAATCACTATGGATGTTATGGAACCTGCCCATAAATATTGAGCATAATGTTATAGGTGTATACATAACATAGTGAAGTGCATCAATAAATGTCATATAAATTCAAGTGACATAATATGACTGCTTTTTAGCTCAATTATACTAAATACATAATATGTTAAATTTATCCTTAGGCTAAGTATATATATATATATTATTATATATAAATGAATTAATAAACACACATCTAATTAAATAATAAAGAATTAATAAAGCCAAATAAAAAATGTGTTATTAATATATACATATGTGCATAAAACCTTTACTGATGAATAATGACCTGAAAATATGCAATAATGGACAATACTTATAAATATTAGAGTTAAATTTAACCATATAGAATCTATCTGAGGTGTGAGGACCTTATATTTACTTCCTGGATGTTAGGAAGGGTTTAATGGATACTTGAGTATTGAGTCCTGGCTCTGTGTGTACTCCCAAACGGAATATCCAATTGAGCTCCATTAGTGCCAAATGATTCTCTTTATCTCCCCCTCTTTCATTCTGTTTCACTACTTGTAAAACTCTAAAAGAAAAAGAATGAGTGGAAAATTCTATAATATGTTTAGCCAGCGCATTATTATTTATGGCTTTGCGTATATCATAGAGATGATTATATATACGTTCCTGTAATCTTCTCTTTGTTAGCCCCACATAGAAGGCCTCACATTTGTTACAGGTGGCTAAATATATCAGATTTCTAGTATTGCAGCTTGCTCGAAAATTTGGTTTAAAAACATAGTTAATGTTGGGATGTTTAAAACACTGTGTCTTGGTAATGTATCTGCACCTATTACAGCTATAACATGGATAAGTACCAGGGTTCTTAATATTGATGCTATAATTCGGGATATTATCTCCCTCTGTTTTAATGTGCATATCTCCACATAGAATTCTTTTCAGGTTCCTGCTATTCTTGTAGGTAAAGTGGGACACTTACTAATAAATTTCTTAGTGCAAGAGTCTATAGTTAAGATGTGCCAGTTGTTATGAATGACCTGCTGGATCTTTCTGATGTCACTAGTGTATGTGATAATATAGCTTAAATGGTCACTAGTGGCATCCTCTTTCCTATAAGGTCTTGTATCATTTTTTCTACATTTCGTAATCATATTATCCTTTTTCATAGGTATAATATCACCCAAAATTTCAAATTTGATATTACTAACCATGGTAGAATTGTATCCTCTGTTGATAAATAACTTCTCTAGGAAGTGTGCTTCTTTATTCAATTCATCTATGTTGCTACATAGTCTCCTAATCCTGGTGAATTGGCTCTTGACTATAGCTTGAAAGGTATGCCGGGGGTGCATGCTATCAAAGCATAGCATAGAATTCTTCCAAGTTGGTTTCCTGTATAAAGTGGATTCTAATGTACCCTCCTTCGTGAACCTAAGGGTGACGTCCAAGAAATGAATTTCTTGATTAGAAATTTCTTGTGTGAAACGTAAAAACGTACTAGTAGTATTCAAATATTGCAAGAAAGATTCAAATAACTCCAGAGTACCTTCCCAGATTATTATAACGTCGTCCACAAAACGCCTGTAAAGTTTAATGAGCTTAAAATTCTCATGAGTAAAAAGGTATAACTTTTCCCACCACAGGACTACCAGGTTGGCATAAGTATTAGCGCAGGGGGTGCCCACGGGGGTGGGGATGTCACGCATACTGTCAGTCATGGCTGTGCGACATGCTCTCAGCTCCCTCAGACCCTGTCTGGTGTACCTTTCCATACGCGACTGTGCCTGCATGACTGCCCGAAACATAGCTGAGGTTGACAGACCTCTTTGGGCACGTCTGCCAGAGGCAGTACGCCCAAGGATGCTCCCACGAGACCCCATGGGCAACTGTCTGTGTGGTACCATCGCAGGACCCTGCCCATGGCTGCTGTGTGGGAAGCATGTGCCACAGATATCACATTACCCTGGTCAATGCCCACTGTATCCTGTCCATCACCTAGGGACAATGGTGACAAAGGATGTACTGGCAGGATGACTGTGCGCAATGATGGGGTTGACAGCTGTGTACTGTCAATTGGCTGACCAATGGCGGACCCTGACACACCTTCCTGTACCATTACACAGATATCATCATTACCAGTACCTGTGGCACCAGATTCAGGTTCCCTGCTGCAGGACACCAGAGCAGCACCAGAACCTGTGGGAGGAAGACAAGAAACACAGTTTACAGTGTCCACACAATGTTACCAGTGATGCACTTATGCACACATGCACACAAGGACACATGCACATATGCACACATGGACACAGATACACATGCACACATGGACACAGGCACACATGCAGACATGCACACGTGGACACATGCACACAGGCACACATGCACACATGCACACATGCACACAGGCACACATGCACACATGCACACGTGGACACAGGCACACCTGCACACATGCACACATGCACACATGCACAAATGGGCACAGGCATACCTGCACACATGCACACATGCACACCCCGCAGTATACACACAGAGCACTACTGAGTTACACTAGTGTTACTAGCACTATCAGGACTATTATAGGTATTGTTAAACACACTCACCAGCATGGCCTGACTTGCTGTAACCCCGGAGGGACCTGCAGAAATGATGAGATTAATGTCAGTGGGCACAACTGTGCCATTGATACTGCATATGATACAGTGCAGTAGTACACCAGTTGCCTTTCACACGTCAGCTGCTGATATTGCCAATATCACACATGCACAATTACATACTGTGTTGACAGCTACATACCACGGACACACTTTACACATGCATAAACTAACAGTGTACAGAACAGTCAAGGGTACATATGGCATATTACCTGCACGCTCCATGTCATGCTGCTGTGTGGATCCAGCCTCAATCATGATGCAGGTGTATTGCTGTTGCTGTTCTGGTGCTGGAGCCACAACACTTAGGAGTAGCCCCTCCAGTCTGCTGAGGGGGGATGTGTGGCCACCCCACCTCCTGTGGCAACCAGTTGCCTGTGGATATCCGACGCATGCTGATGGACATTTCTGATTAAATCACTGCAGTGATGTCGTACCTGCTCATATGTCCTATTATGTGTGCCAATGTCATTTACCCTACGGACAAGGTCTTGCCACAGTGCAGCCCTCTCCTGCTGATTCTGATGGGTGCAGGAAAACAGTATGTCATACTCCCACACCAGGCTCTGGTGTATCTCCTCATCGTCTGCTGCAGAGTAGGCGGGATTACGCTGATGCGCCATCTCCCTGGAAGAGAACACAAACAGGATATCAGCAGACTATGTCAGCAATATATGGCACACATACTATACATGATACTCATGTGTAGTGATATACTACTACTCCCATATGTTGCATGTGTGTGTCTCGTGGTGGATACACAAGTACATGGCCAGATATCAGTGCTCAGCCAACACCTGTGCAATAATACCTGCCACATTCCACACAACATAGTAGCATGCCCCATCGGTCAGCACACTGCGACAGGTCCAATGCACAACCTCACTCTGGGGGTTCAGCCCAAGGTACTGTATGTGGGATGCCATCCACTAGTGTGTTGTGGACACAAGTTACTCGGCCTGGATATACATATCCCACCACCACCACCAGCACAGTAGACTACTTTGATATGTATGTGATTAGACAGTTATTCACTTGTTAGGACTGAGATGGTATCCATGCAGCACACTGGGCCAGTGGAAGCCACAACCCACACTGCTGACCCCTTTGCAAATGCTTACCACAGACATCCCACAGATTGCATGGAACTTGCACACACATTTCTAACCCAGACCCTATGCACAAAGGTTAGGCATCATGTCTGGTGGACCCCAGACAGAGGCAGATTGTATAACAATAGCAGGAGGCTACTGCAGGACAGAACAGATTCACATTAAGGGAAGGCATCTGTGGTCAGCACTGGTAATACGCTACGGTCTCTCATAACAATGGCCACGACCTAATCTGGGAGGGAAATGGCCACAAACACTATGGATAACCACAAGGCCTTCTTCAGTTATGTTACACATATGGACCAAATGCCTCAGATATGCTCTGCGTTAATACACACCTACTTAACATTCACCAAACACACAGATATTGGCAACATTCTTGCAGACAGGTTTGGTGCACGTATCCCCCCTCCTTCTCCCCACCAGTTGAAATACTTATCACAGCTGTATGTAACCTCCCTATCATCTCACATGTCCAGGTGAGGGCCGCCCTCAGCAAAGCAGAACACACAGCATCACTGTGACCTGATGGTATCCCTGGATGTGTGCTACATGCACTCCAAGAGGACATACAACCGCATATAAGACTGATAATTAATCTTGGCCGTACTACAGGATATGTACCTGGACACTGGCATACAGCAACAGTGGTCCCACACCACTAAGGGGGCACCTCTACTGACCCTGGGAACTACCACATCATATGCATAACCAGCCTGATCTGCTAAGCTATGGAATTATTCAGTATGGGACGCATATGCAGCGATATTGGGTACCTGCAGACACTTGTTCCCAGCCAGTTTGCCTTTGTGATGGGCTGATCCTGCCTTTTGAACCTGGCTAACCTTTCAAAACAGTCACTACAGCCATTGCTGAGGGCAACGCACAGACAACTGCTGCCAGGATCATGGCCTAACACTGACTGACATGTAATGTATAGTCATCCCCTTTTGGTGGAACTACGTACACACAACATATGACATGGACATACCTATAGATACAGACCTATGACACATTTGGAGTGTTCACAGTATGCAGACTATTAACCTGCTACTTTACATTACCTGTGTTTGTTGCAGCTGGTTGCATTACCACTGCTTCTGCTTCCTGCTGCTGCTGGCACGGCTTGCTACTGTCACTGCTGACAGCTTAGACTCACAGTGTTTACCGTGTGTATTTTTTTTTCTCTCTGTCTCTGTCTGTCTCTCTCCCTCTGTCTGCTTCCAGACAGTGCAATGAACATATTGCATGTGTGGAGTGTTAGTACAGAATGCTTTTGTAGGTATCTGCATAGGTCCATGTGATGGCCTCTGCACCAATTGTAAGCCAGCATTTGATAATTGCATGCAGCCAGTTGTGTATTGATTGCAGTTCTCACTGTGATTTCAGGACAGTGCTATAAAAGGGTATGTGAGATAGGCATTGCCCTTTCAGATTGTAAGGGCGGGGACCATGCTGGTATGCTGTGGACATTGTTCTGTATGTGTAAAGTTAGTATATCTCTCATGATTCAGGCTGTGTTGTAGATTCACATTTCTCCATTCCTCTCTCCTGTTCCCTGTAGTAAGTGTGTATGCACAATGACACCTACAACTATATATATATATATATATATATATATATATATATATATATATATATATATATGTATATATATATATGTAAATATACATATATAAATGTATGTATATTTACATATATATATATATCTATATATATATATATATATATATATATATATATATATATATATATATATATATGTAAATATACATACATTTATATATGTACATTAACTGACATTATTACCTACTAGCTATCAACTAGCATGGCTGTTTCTGTTCACACACTACTATTATGGGAATCCACTAGTTTTGACAGTAATTCTAAATGACATGCTTTGTGTACTACACATCCTATATTCCCTTTACATTCATCCCTACTATTACATGTTATATTTATTTTAGCACAATGTTCTTGTATAAAAGTCATGGCTTAGTGGTAGGTCATACAGACTACTGTTTCCAAGGTCCTGGGTTCAGGACTGACAGTGGGATTTTATTTTGCTTTTGAACTGACTAAAGGACCTGTCAATCAGAGTGACTAAGGCTCTTTTAAGCAGTTATAACCACGTTAGCGCTGGCTTGCACGGAGCTCACGCATGTGCACTGGCGTTCAGCTCCGCGCACACATGCGCACACCCGCTTACAACCGCTTAACAGTGCTTACTCTGGCGCACACCCGCGCTATTTTCTTTGAAAGAAATGAAAATGGGGAGACAGGAAAGTGGTGAAAAATGGGTCACAAAGAGGGTAAGACAGTAGGGAAACAAGCTTGGGATTTGCAGGAGGGATGTAGGTAAGGCCCATAGCTGCCCATTTCTTCATCAGCAATAGCTTTGCATATGTTTGTAATTTGGTGTGACATTTGAAACCTTCCACCACTGAGAGAGGTGTCAGGACAACAATAATACTTGTTGTACAGCCAATTGTAATTGATAGTTTCCATGTCCAGCAGACATGTGTGCGGAATGGGCAGCTATGTATGGGGTGTAATTTTTTTGTGGGTACAGAGTGCCCTTTTTTTTTTTTTTTTTTTTCAGGTGAGAGTGGTATGTCAGGTGGAGGAAGTCGGTATAGCTGGGGAGGTAGGTTGGGTAGGTCAACAGACAAGACAAACAAGACGCATACAGGGGCGGTGTATGACACGTGTGGGGGGGTTACACAATTGACGGGGACGGAGGTTTGGATATCCAGAGCCCATGAGCCCACAGATGGCAACAGTGGAACTGATATCCCCACCCATAGGCAGTTGCCACTGTTCCTTCACTGCCCAGGACGGGGCTGTGTAGGCCGTGCAACAGACATGCCCGTACGTTGTGCCACCTGTGCCTCAAGCTGGTGTAGGGGCCCAAGAACAGAGTCCTGGATCTCCCTACGCACCACAGTCCGGACACTATGGAGGGTGAGTGGTGGTTCTCCTCCGGCCACACTTGCAGAGGGGGGACGAGCCCCATCCCCTGCAGCGCTTCCACCTGCAGGTGGCACAGGGCCACTGGAGGAGGGTCCAGACTGGGCACTAGTGCCAGGTGCACTCGCCAGCTGAGGTGGGAGAGGTGGGTCCGCTGGAACCCGCCTTCCCTGTCGTCCTATGTTTTACATTATGTCATGACAGTTTGGGTTAGTGACATATAATACCATTCACAATTAGTTGTAACAGCATGCATTAGTATTCCCATTAACCAAACACCCAGATATTCACACCATTGAACAGCGAGCATAACACATGCATAATTTGAACAGCAATACACAGTCCAACAACATGCAGGGTTGATTGATGGCAACAGGCCATCAGGTTTGGATGTATGAACAGGGCAGATGTATCAACGGACATGCAAATATATATGACCCAACAGGACAAATGCCCAGGGGTGTTAATTGTGATTGCACATACCATTTTCACGTGGAATGGGTTATATGTGGTTATAGGGTAGGGTGAAGAAAATAATATTAACACCTTCGAATACTAATACATATGCTGTACATTTCTAATAGCTGCACATATATACACACTACTGTTCTAACTACAGTTTCCTATATGATAACTACTTCAACTTGGTGATAGGACTGTTACTGCTACATCAATATACATTTTATTGTTCTTCATACACATTCATATCTAGCTTTGTTCAGCTACATCATTCTGCTACATTTGCTTTATATAGCTATAGACAAGTGTGGATGTTTGGTATATCAGACAATCATACTATCTGCATATTGCAGACTGAGAGCAACATATCCAGATTTTGGGATACACATTCCAGCTGCAGCAACACTTTGAACAGATTTCGCTGTTTGGTTTTGCTTCTCACATGCATTTCATTCTGTACTGACTGCAGTATACTTTATTCAGGAGTTATTGCTACTGTATTGCTGGATTCATGACACTTGCTCACACTCT
The DNA here is from genome assembly GCF_019279795.1 of Protopterus annectens. Taxonomy (NCBI): domain Eukaryota; kingdom Metazoa; phylum Chordata; order Ceratodontiformes; family Protopteridae; genus Protopterus; species Protopterus annectens. Next base: position 842,270,080 of record NC_056730.1, on the reverse strand, counting down.
CTCACTTGTTTTCATTTTACTATTCAGGATGGTACTTACTTCTAGGCTTTATTGACATGTTTTACCTGTAGTTATTACAATCTTTTCCAGCAGTCTCACTTCTGTCATGTTTCAGTATTTCAACAGGGATATATTTCACACATGTGATTTGATCATCTTCTGCAGCTGTACTTTTCAGCCTGCTGCAGGTTGTATACCATTGTATTACAAGTGGGGCATCTTTATTTCAGAATTTATTTCAGACATTTTCATTTTTCTGTTTGGATTACAGACTGCAACACACTTTTGTAATCAAGCAATACTTGCAAACACTTTTACACTGTTACTTGCACATTTTATTACTTAGTGACTACACTGCACTCTTTTGCTAACTGTCATACTTTTATATTTCTTTACAGTTACTGGGAGTGGATTACTGACCTGCCTGGTGGCGCAACCGCACCAGCCTATCGCCATAGGCTCTGCGGTTCGCAGAACGGACACCTGCAGCTGTAATATAAATGAAGTAATATTGGAATACACATCTCCATAATATCAGCTAGTTTAATTTCTAACATACATAATTAAATGTAACTTACTCAGTAGTAGGGCGTTGGGCATTTGCCCGGCCTCCTGGATCCAAAGGTTCAATTGGTCCTGCTTGCATCTCTTCAGGTCCGCATGGTGGTGATGGACCTGCTCACCAGTCCTTGGAATCCCTGTGGCACTGGTGAGATCATGAGCCAACCGGTCCCACGCCTCAGCCCTATATGCTCCCCACAGGACCTGGCCCTGCATGAGTTGGGCCTCATGATTGTGGACTAGGAGCCAGACCATGTACCTGGACTCCTCAACGCCCCACCTCTGTGCTCGAAAGCAACTACCCTCACCTACTCCTGTCATTCTGGCTGCAAGTCAGTTCTACAATCATTTATGCTGTGTATTCCCGCCTATGGGGCTTATATAGGCCGTTTTTCCCGCACATATCTGTGATTGGCCATTTTAGAATTGTATCAACTTCACTAAACCTGCATTGTCATGCTCCAGTTTGTATTCATTCCTCTATATTTGTTATTATTGCATTTATAGGTACTGCTGTCATGGCTTAGTGGTTCAGTACCTTGACTATGGTGTATAGTATCCTGGGTTCGAACCTGGCCACTACTTTTTATTTTTTATGACTGTCTAGACAAGCTGAGGGGTGTGTCTGTGTAAAGGCAGTTTTGATACGGCTTGCTCAACGTTGCCCGTCGGTTAGCTTGTTTGCGTGGTGCGCAGCTCCGCGCAAACTGGGTACGCTGATTTAAGCCTCATTTGGCTATCAGCACGCATATTACGCTCAGCTCAGCTAGGGGCACATAGTTTCAGCGTGTTAAACCACTGCTCACCTACGGGCACTCATTTTGCATCTGTTAAACCACTGCTCAGCTATGGGCACTCATTTTTCACCAGTTAAACCACTGCTCACCTACAGCCAGATGCACTCACCCTGTTAAACTGTAGCTCAGCTATGGGCAAATCTGGCATTTTTTATTGTTTTGTTACCTCACATTTCTTCAATATAAATGGGCTATTTCATTACATTTTACATAAAATGTGATTTTATGTGTACATGTTTGTCAGGGACTTGTTTCGTGCTTATTTTGCTAAAAATAAAAATTGGTGTTGTGGGGGCTCCAACCATGAATGCCTGCTCTTCAGCCAACATCTCTACCGCTACACTATTGCTTTTTGGTTTACTTTGCATATTTAGTTCTTATATGCTTTCCCACTGACTGCTAACTGTAGCTGCGCTACGGGCACGCCTGCGCAAATGACCGCACTCACGGGCAAACATCTTTACGATTTAAAAAAAATTTATAACATGTTCATTTATATATTTTCTGTTCATAGTCTGTGGGGGCATGTGTTGTGTTGTGTTTATTCACATTTCCATGGACTCTGTCGTGGGTGTTTACTTTGGGCACTTTTACTCTTCTGGGGGCGTGTGCACTTACAGGGCTCGGCCTATGGACATGCCCCTACTGTCTTACATGGACCGTGTTAGCCTTAGGTGTGATTCAGCATGCTCTCATGAATATGCAGAGCATGCTGACATCACTCCGTTTAACTGCAGCCTTCATGTAAGAGTTATAACTGTTACACGGAGGCTTCATGAATCCTGCCCAATGTTTCTCCACCAAGGGAGCTCTTCTTATTCTTTTGTACAGCAACATTGTCCCAGAATTGAAATGCACTGTATCTGTGAAGATGTTATGCAAGTTATTACTGAATGTATGTGAAGTAGGAGCACTTACACCCTGACATTCACAGAGTAACTGTTTCACTGGCAAGATATTAAACAATGACTTCATATTTCTTTCACCAGAGAACAGTCTGAGAATAATAACTTCATGCAGTGTTGTTTGTGTAATATCAGTACATTTACAGAATGTTGCCCTTTCCTGGAATTGAACAGTAAACTCTATATTTTTACTGACATGTGCCACTGCCTTTTGACATAGGTATGAATCACATGCACCACAGTGGAGTTTTCAGCAAAGCTGTGAGACTTCACCTATGTGAAGTCATTACATCATATGATTGTGTTGTAATCTGTGTGAGATAAAAGGGCTGGGGCAGGTTTCTCCCACTGTAATTATTCACATTATAACACTTGTGGATGCCACTCATATATAACAGCATTAAGATACACAATGCTTACACTCAGTCAATGTGGGTTTTGAACACCTAACTATGTGACAGAAGAAGCTACATGATATTGGGAAGAATGAATGTGCAACAGTGCAAGTGGCTCTGTAACATATGTTTGTCTTTGAATCCATATCATGTTATTGCTGCAAGGGATATGTGTGCCTGTAATTTCTTTAAAAGACTGTTGCTATATGTGTCTTTCTCACACAACATTGCCTACTGCTAGGTGTACCCAAAAACACATGATGTGTAATGCAGTCATCACTGTGATGCAAGAATGGCAATCACAGACAATATGTAGATAATCAGAGATTCTAACACATGCTTTACTGAGGCAACAGCATACAGAACATTGTCTCATGTCCTCATACGACAGGAAAGCCTTTCTATTTCTCATGGGAAAGCCAAATGTCATCCCATGGCATCATCATTAGGCAATAAAGCATTTCTGTGTGAAAAATGAGCACAAATTGCTGTAAACAGGAATCCCCTGCCATACATGTACACAGCAGACAGCTGGCTGACAACATTGTTACCTACCTGCACTTTCACAGACACATTGACACAAGGAGTAAAGGCTGAATTTGACCTGACTACTTAAGGTCACAAAACACTGCCAAAGTCACACATGCCACACGAGATGTTCCTATATAATTGCGATAGTGCACATTTGAATGGATGACATCACTATTCTTTTATACATTGATATTCTTATGAAAATGCATGAGGGTGTATGAAGTGCACATTAACACTACACAGCTGCAGGCATTAGAAGCCTTTTCTACACAGCACAACAGACACACACACACACACACACACACACACACACACACACACACACACACACACACACACACACACACATGCACACACACACAGAGTAGTCGATCATTTTGTAGTCTAGAGAGCACAGTATCAATAGCCAGTGCCACAAGATAATTCATATGACCATTGTGTTGTAGTTCATTTTTGAATGCATGATGTAAGCACTGTGTTTCCATAACTGGTTATTGCCTGGTGGTCCCACACATTTATAGGGTAGTCTTCTGACAGTGAAAATTGAAAATACATCTCTTAGCTCAAAGTTTACATCAGGGGTGTTGTATCTGACAAAGTTGTACATGACAGTACACAACTAACCAGTGATGGCTTTGAACCCTCTACCTAATTACGCAATCTATAAAATACAGAATTAGCCACCTGCACCTCAGGTGAAGTCTGAGTTGTAAGGGCACAGAATGCACTTTTGACATGATGACCTCATCAGTGTGTGATGCAGAAAAGATGTTTGTGGTAAACATGAAATAAGGGGATAGGTGCATCCTCCTTCATGTTAAAATATTCCCCTGACTGGAAGGTGATGCAGGATTCCTGTTCAGCAAGCTTTGCATACCTGACATTAAAACCAAAGACACAAGTTCCCTACTGTGCTATTTGAACTTCTTACATAGCTAAGTTATGCAAGTTAAAGAACAAAGTATTAGCCATGAACACCACAGAACAAGTATGATTTTTAATGGGAGAGAGTGCACTTTTGACATGATGACCTCATCAGTGTGTTGCAGAGAAGAAGTTTGTGGTAAAAGTGGGATAAGGGGATGGTTGAATACTTCTCCAGAGTAAATTGTTCCCATGACTGGAAGTTGATACAGCCCATCTGTTAAAGCTATGTATACCTGATATTGCAAACACACACACACACACACACACACACACACACACACACACACACACACACACACACACACACACACACACACACACACACACACACACACACACACACACACACACACACATGCAAGTACACAAGTTCCCCACAGTGAGAATTGAACTTCCTACCTCTCGAGTTACACAATCTAGAAAACAGACTGAATCACAAGCACCACAGGAAAAGTCTGACTTCAACAATGTGTAAACGTACATTTGTCGTTAATAAAACTTTACTGTTTGGGACATCTGTTACTGTACATTACAGGTTTGGGGATGAATGCATGTGTGTGGACATGCTAATAAAACAGCACTGTGATATTCCCATGTATTGACATATTTAGCTGCTAAGATTTATATACTGCAATTCACGTGCATTGTGTTACTGTGAGGGACATATACCTGTTTCACAATATGGGATGTCAATGATAATCACAATTGTAAACCAGTCGATTATCAATCAAACATTCTTGTCCGTTCATTCTAGGATGATTGAATGGAAATAGTAAACATTTACAGTGTCACTGTCACCTCTCTTGTCTCATGCTTGCACAATGTAAATTTACAATACTAAAAGATACTTTCTAAATATGACAGTGCACTTCAAAATAACAGTGATGGATTATGTGTGAAATGGTTACCCACCATTGTAACACAGTTGCAAGTGTAATCATTGAAGTGCAAACATGGATTAACAGACTGACTTAACAAGGTCAACATCACTTTGAAATCCAGATACATTGTTTTTAAAATTCATTAAAGACATACAGAAGTTGAACAACCCACACAAATAATTATGTGTTGCAAATATTTTTTTACTCTGCTAAAAGTACAGCTCTGGTAAGCTTCCTTGCCCTGTAGATGGTAAAGTATTAGAACATGTGTCATCATATCCTGAGGTGTTGAACTTAGAACAGGAATTAGCAATAATGTATAGTGCTCTTTGCCAACTTTCTTGCAAATCAGCAGTATGCACATACAACCATGTCTGAATCTGATGGAATACAGAACAGATATGCCTTTTGATTGTGTTTCAGGTGTCATGATTTACACAGTTGTCATGAAAGTTGTAGTTCTTCAATCCTTATATATATACCACAGGTATATTATGAAACAAATGGGGGACCAATCATATTATTGTTGTTAGAAGCAAAGCTTTTGGAACAAATTCAATTGTTCATCGGTTCATAGGTAAGTACTAGACTAGCTGCCCTTGTAGGCCATTTTAAGCCCAGACAATTTCCATTTTTGTACTTGAAATAAACTATCCATTTGGTTATATATTAGCCTTACCTCTCCTATGGTTGATAATTATATATTAGCCCTAATAAGAATAAATGGGATCATAAAATAAATAATTTGAGGGGTCCCATGCATGGGATAAAGCACTCTGGAGCTGTCTCTGTACAGGAGACAGTTCTGGAATAAATTTGCTGCTTCTCATCCATAGATCTAAGTTGTAGTTGAATATTGACAGGGAAGAACTTTGTTTTATGTAGATGGAGAGTCTGTTCCACAGCAGTGGTATCCTCTGCAAGATATACCTGTCCCTCCAAACCATTCTGTTAAGGTTACAGAAGAGGTTTATAATCCTTGACTGAGTATTTCTGATGCCATTTGACTTGCTGATGTGTACTAAATCCATCAATAGTGGGTCAGAAGATGCCTTCTATGCCAGACATAGGTTACCGCTTATCAGTTTTTAGGGTACTGAGTATAGTGACAAGGCACTGAGTTGGACCATGTAGGACATGTTCTTTAGGCCTTGTATCCTTTTATTAAGGTATCTCTTTGGGCACTCCAGTTGTTGCATGTGTCTGGACAGATACATACCAAAGGGGACATTATATTCAATGATTGGCCTAATGGGGCCTAAGAAATTTTGATTGTCTGCATCATATCTGTGAGCCAGTTGATAATCCAGCAGGAGACATTCCCAGTTTATTTTGCTTTTTTTTCTATGCCTGAGTGAGGAATTGTGTCAAAAGCTTTGGCCAGGTCATGGTATGCTGTGTGTACTGTTTTGCATTGCTTTGGTGACCCTTTCAAAAGAAATCCATCAAGTTGAATAATCATGTCCTGCCCTTGATGAATCCAAACAGAGAGGGGTCTAGTATTTGGAGACTTCTTATGTCCTGATTGATCATTTCCATGATAAGTCTTTCCATAGCTTTATACATGAGGCTGGTCAGACTTACAGGTCTGTAATTGCCTGGGTCTTTGGAAGGTTCTTTCTTATGCAGGGGAATGACTGCAGCTGTTCTCCATTCCCTTGGTACAAAACATGTATGAAGGCTGCGATTGAACAGAGTTGTTAGGGGTGTGGCTATATCATGCTTTATACTATTTAGGATCATTCAGTGATATAGTCAGGACCCATCAATGTGGTATTTTTAGCTTTTGATAGCACTTTTATTACTTGGACTTGTGTGATAGCTGGAGGTGAGCCAGTTTCAGATATATCTTAAAGGACAGATGGTGGAGAGAGAGAGAGAGAAAGTTAGAGCTAAATTTAACAGTCAGTAGGTTTGCTATATTTTCAGCCTAAGTATACAAAACATCATCCCCAGTCAGCTCAGTGCATTGCTGCATTGTCCTTTTGAGATTATGAACATAAGTAAAAATGCTTTGTGATTGTCTTTGGCTTGGGTAGCTATTTTAGCCTCAAATTTGGCTTTGGTGGATTTTATTAAGCTCCTGAGTTGTTTGTTTATTATAATGACAAGTGATTTAACATTCTAGAAATTACTCTTCTTACTCTTGGCCAGAATTCTTTTCCTTTTATTATAAAGCTTGTTGATACTGTGGCTCCGTCATGTGGGTTTGTTTCTGGGGTTTGCCCTGCACTTGTTCCTATGGGGTACAGCTGCATCTATCTGTGCAGCTGTTTACATAGGTTCATAGGCTCATAGGTGTTTACTAGGCTAATGACCACAAGGGAGTTTTTCAGCCTAGCCATGCATCCCAAGTCTCTGACAAGTTCTGGTACCCTTGATAAGTGTAGGTAGGGGCTTGGGAAATAGACAATTTAAAAGCAGGGGCTTGGGAGATGAACTATATACAGGTCACTTGTGACCATTAGAGACATAGGTGTCAAACCAGGGATGAATCCCCTGTTCTCCATCCAACTGTCTAAGTTACACTTGAATTGGGTTAGGGAGGAACTCTGCTTCACATAGATGTGGAGCCTGTTCCAGAGGTGGGGTAATATCTGGCATACACACATGTTTCTCCAGCAGGTCTTATTTATATCACAGGCAAGGTTTAAGTATTTAGAATGTGTAATTCTGGTGCTGTTTGTTTTGCTGATATGCAAGAGGTCCATCAGATTGGGGTCTGCAATGCCCTATATTCCAGACATAGATCTCTCTTCAACAGTACTTAGGAGACAGAATACAGGGATAGCGCCTTTAGGTAGTCTGCATTTGACATTTTACTTTTGTCCTGTATTCATTTAGTGAGGAACCTCTGTGGACATTCCATTTGTTAGATATGCCTGGTTAGGTACATATGAAAGGTGGCTTTGTACTCAACAATAGGTCGGATGAATGCCAAATGCACTGGAACAATGACTTCCTTGGACCTAGATGCAATACCTCTGTTTATAAGTTGTGCAACATAGAATGATTTCCTCATTACTGTAGACACGTGATGATCCGAGGCTAGATTACTATCTATGTGTGTCCTCAAGTCCCTGATTACTGTGTCAACTCTAAGGTGTGTGTTGTCAATATGATAGTTAACAGGGTAGATGACTTCCTGAAGGATTCTATTATGCATTTCTTGGCATTTAGTTTTAGTCCATGGCTCTGACACCAGTTATTTGTCTGTGTCACCCCTTCCTGGGGAACATTTGTGTTGGTGTGGGATTCAATGACAACTCTTAGTTTGCAATCATCTGCAAATTTAGTCAGCCAGAGACCATTGACATTGCTGATATAGTGTGGTAGTGTACAAGTCTATAAATTTAGTGGAGTTAACTTGGTTTGGTGGGGATTTGAAGCTTGCCAATATATCACTTAGGAGTAGGTAGTTTGTCTTAAAGAAATTTCTAAAGGTACTTTGGGTGGAAGGTTTTTCTAGATTCAGTATTACTTCAAATGAGATGGCTTCATGGTCAGGCCTAATAAGTGATGTGAATACACAAGGGATGGTGTGAGATGCTCCCATATTAGTTAGGACAAGGTCCAAGATGTTATTCCCCCTAGTGAGTACTCTTGCATTTGTATTGACAAAGTCCAGAAATCTCTGTGCTCGTTCACTTGGGTGGTGTAGATTTCCTAGGCAATAGTTGGATAGTTTAGATCACCTTGGAAAATGGCATTTGATTTAATACTGAGTGATTCTGGTTCCTGTAGATAGGCATTGTGGCTTTTTTTTTGTCATAGATGGAGATCTACCACTAGCTAATACATGGTATGGGACCTTTCTGATGATTACTTGGACATGAAGGAGCTCTAGTGCCTCATGCTGCTTTTAGCAGCTTTGATGAGCGTCTCTTCTGGATGAAGACTGAAACACTCCTTTTTTCTTGTCATGTACAATAGCTGGACTAAAGATGTGGAAGGCGTTGCAGCCCTGCACAGCCTGAGTGCTCTTGGCCATTTTAAACATGTCTCAGTCACTATGGGGCACTATGGGGGTGGATAATGCCTTTATCAATAACCAAAACCCTAGAGGGAACAGATGCAGGCCATCCCTGGTGAAGCAACATGATCTGTTAATCATATCCTCCCAAGGTGACAAATATTGGACACCCTTTGAATGACACCAAAAACTTATCCAATTGGAGAGAAGAGAGAAAGATGGAGGTAGCATATATTACGATTAAGTAACACATGGGCAGAGCCAAGAGCTAATAAGATGAGCCTTAAAGGAGTTTTTGAATTGTTAGGTATTACATGCAGAAGTCAACTAGGGAGGGAGATTATTCCAACTTTTTGCTATACTGTCAGAAAATAGAGCTTTGCCTGCTGTGTTGTTGGCTGTGGAGATAGAGAGGAGTGATTTATTGGCAGAGCGGAGTGATCGATTTGGGATGTAGTTAGTCAGTAGTTCCCTAAGAGCTGGAGTTTTGTCAGGATATTTTATGTTGTTATAAGCTATGACTAGTTGGTGGTAGGTTAATAACTGTGGGAGCTCAAGCCACTGAAGTTGCCTAAGAGCTATACAATGGTGTATTCTAAAGAGAGAACTTTTTGCAAACTTGGCGATTTTGTTATAACATGACTCAAGTTTCTCCAGGTCAGATTTTCTAACATATATGAGAATAGGTGCTACATACATTAGTGTGGAAAGAAGGTGGGTTTCAACTAGGCTGATCTGATCTTGATCTGATAGAAAGTCTTTTTGTCTTTATAGGGACCCCAAATCTGCCAGATTGTAAGGTCAGCTCATGTGCACAACCCTTGGAGGTCACACAGTGCCTTCACTATTGCTGTGGAGTCAGGGTTATGTCTGACACAATGCATGACCTTGACTGTGTTCAGATACAGTCATTCTTAGTGAGCTTTGTATGTCTGCTTCAGTTCACTGTTGTGTTTCAGGATGACACCCCTCCCCATCCTCAGCCTTTTTGCAGATGCTTGACAACTATGGGCCACACATGAGTGTCATTTTGCAGTGTCCCAAATTTGGAACACCATGTCTACCGGTTTAGTTCCTACTAATGAACAGCAAACCTACAGGTGTACACTGGCAACAGCAAGGTACAGTAGGGGATGGTGGGCCTGAGGTAGAGTGAGGTGTTGCTTGTGCAGCACATGTATTTTTATTAATACTGTCTGTAGGTTTCAGCCTTGGTCTCGGTACATCATTACAGATTGCAACACATACCTTTGGGAGACGTGATGTTATGCATATTCTACCTGTAGAGAGCCCTGGATGATGTCTCCTATAGAACAACTCTTCAATCTGATTACCCTAACCCACTGGCCACACTTATGCAGAGTCCAGGTAATTTTCGACACAGGTACTACACAGGCAGTACTTGCTAGACATTCCTGCAAGTCCCTCAGTATTGCTGCATGTGTCTGGGCAGCCCCCATAACCAGTTTGCTGCATATGTTGTCATCTGTTTTGGATGGGCATCTGTTTATTTTCTACACTAATGGTGTCCCATATTTCGTCACATACATGCTTGTCTGCACTGTTTGCCATGGTATATGCAATGGCGAGGTAAGGCTATGTCTCCCACTCCTGAGTGCTACCTTTTGGATATGGGATCCATTCCATGGTTTGTAAGATGTGTGCAAGCCACAGCTGCCTCTGTTGTAGGTGAGTGGGCAAATGTCATGGACATACTTCTTGGACAGCAGACCATTACTTGGTGTGACATTGAGGACCTGTACTTGATGGAAGGTGCATACTCAAGATGAGTGAATGCTGCAGTACCTCACAAACTGCTTCCACAATATGCTATTTGGAGTGTGTGCACACATATGCTTCCATTGTTTGTTAAGGTATGTATTTCCCATATTTGTTGTCCTAACATAGGATTCCATCCTACACATTCATTACTCATATTAGGATCACATTATAGGTTGTAGAAGTTGTAAAATGTGGTACTGTGATATGTTATTGTGTAGATGTGTAACAGTTGCCATTGTAATACTGGTATATACACTCACTGTTGTAGCTACTGTATAAGGGTAATGTTTCAGACATGTCCCTACTGTAGGCCACTTGTCCCACCATTATGTTAATCTCTGTGCACACATCTTGCACTGACAGGTTGTTATTTATACTGCAGGACTCTTACATACCCTTCAGATATGCCACCATGGTGACCACTGTGATGCAGTGCAGTTAACAGCAACAATAAGTGAACATGTGCAGCATGAATTATGGGTAGGTGTGGTAAATGTGTGCATGGCAAATGCCATGGCCATAACATGGCCAGTGTATTGGCAAACCTGAACAAAAGACCTCCATACTCACCAGCTACAGGCTGCTGCCCCAGAGGTATATCAGAGGGACCTACATAGCTGTGTGATAGATGTGATGTCAGTAGCCACACATGTATCATTGGTACAGGGTGAGAGCAGCATTTCAGTACAACAGTACAAACCCACAATACTACAGATTATGCATATATGTTCATTATTACACTGCAGAGACTGACTATGTTATCTGACATATGCATGAAGATTCTTTACAGATGAGGATGGGTAAGCAACAGTGGTCTACTAATGTGCCCTGGGGACTACCTACACACTCCTCATCCATTGTGTGGGTAGCACCCACCTCTGCAATGCTATCATCCGGTTCTTGACTTTGCTGGCAGGCGGGTGCCCAAAGGCTGGCAAGGAGCTCCTCCACATGTGTCAATGGGGGCTGGATGGCATGATCCCCACCTGTGGCTAGCTGGTCCCTCCTAACTGCAGCAGCACACTGACGGGCATGGTGGATGAGGTCAGTGCAATGATGTTGCACCTGCTCATAACTGTAGTTATGCAGGCCATTGTTTACCCTGTGGACAAGCTTGTTCCACAAGGCAGTCCTCTCCTATAGATCATGGGCTGCATTCCAAAAGAGGATTCCATGGTGATGCACAATGAAGTTGAT
>NC_056730.1:842233131-842250631 GCF_019279795.1 Protopterus annectens | reverse complement strand
CACTATTTTTTACCTAAGTAGACTTCTGAGTTTAAGTATACATGCTATAGAGCATGTTTCATTCAGCCCTGGTTCATTATGGGCTTCCAATCTTAATTGCCAACTCAGTTAGTTTTTCTCCAAAAGTAATTTTGTGAAACTGTCATTTAAGTATTTAATATTTTGGTGGTTGTTTTCTTTCCCATGTACTGTCCTTGCAATAATCTTAAATTTAAAATGGTGCTCAGTGTTTTGGTTACAATGTCTTGCTAAAGCATTTTCAATATTTTTCTTTTTAATGGCATACACGTGTTCATAAATTCTATCCCTTATATGTCGGTCGGTTTTACCGACGTAAAATGCCAGGCACTGCTGACATTCAGCCAAGTAAACAACTGATCTAGTGTTACAGTTGTAACTTTCTTGAATGTAGAATATTTCGTCCCTGATTTTAAAGAAGTTTTCACTGTCTATGTAACTGCAATAACTGCAGGCACCACATTTTTCTGTGCCCACTTTGTTTTTCTTGGTTTTGTAATGTGATTCCAGTAGGTTTTTCATATTAGAACCTCTTCTGAATGTAATAATGGGTGATTCACCTATCCTGCTAAAAATATCCTTGTCCAGTGATAAAAAATACCAATATTTCCTAATTTTCCTAATTGTTTTTTGGAAAAAATATTTCAGGAAGTGAAATTGAAAAGGAAGACCGTTTTTTATAAACCGATTTTGAATAACAGTACAACAACAAGGGGAAATACATTAGATATTAGTAGGGTTAACATTCCCAAAGAAGATAGACTTTCCTCTAAAGGTCTTGAACAAAGTGGACTTATAAAAGGAAAAAACTTCTCGCTTTCATTCACTTTCACTTACAGTCCAGTGGCAGGAAACATCCAAAAAACAATTAGGAAATATTGGTATTTTTTATCACTGGACAAGGAGTGGTGCGCGCGCGTTTTAACCCAAATAAGCAGATTCTAGTCCGTGTAAGCATGTGTGCGCACGTGGTAGCCACTGTGAGTGTGTTTTCGCTGGTATGTGCGCTGCTCCCCCTTAGGAAACAGAGAGGAAAAAGGAAGCAGAAGAAATAGTAGGAAGCTAGCAGAGAATACGGGTAGAGCTAGCAGGTGAAAACAATTAGAAGCAGGCAATTACACAGGCAGAATACTAGCCCAGCCCAGCACTTAAAACACTGCAAACAGCATTGCAGTATGTTTCTCTCAAGAGACACTGCAAGACAGGAGTAAGCTATTAGAAGTGAAAACTGAAAAAGCTGCACCCAGACCAAACATGCTAGGGGCTGCCATAGCTGTTATAAGGAGACATAGGAGACTTGCAGAGGGTGGTGACAATGCAAATGCTGCCAGACAACCCACAGTGAGGAGACGGGGAAGAGTGTACAGGCCCAGGGTCACCTACCAGGGGTTACATGAGCTGAAGTTAGTGGAGCATTATAGAGTGGACAGAGACCTCCTGCAGCAAATTGTTGAGCTGTGCAGGCCACACCTCACACACAGAACCAACAGAGGGGAACCCATCCCAGTGGAAACCAAGGTATGTGTTGGCCTAAGAATACTAGCAACAGGTACCTTCCAGAGACCAACTGGTGATATGATGGGGATCTCACAGGCATCAGCATCCAGGGTACTGCACCAGTTCCTGGATTCCATGTCGGCATATGTCAGAGATCATGTATATTTCCCCAATTCCCATGAGGCATTGGCCATCAATATGCGACTCTTCCAGCAAATAGCGGAATACCCTGAGGTAGTGGGTGCAATAGACTGCACGCATATACACATCAAGGCACCAGCTGGTGAGCAGGGTAGGGCCTACATTAACCGCAAGGGCTTCCCCTCCATCAACTGCCAGGTCGTGTGTGATGCCCAGGGCATAATAACGAATGTGTGTGCTGGCTGCCCTGGAAGCTACCATGATTCCCATATCTGGCATCTGATGCAGCTGTACCAGACAATTGCAAATGGGGACATCCCACATGGTCACTTAGTGGGGGATACTGGATATGCACTGGAGCCGTGGCTGATGACACCCATCAGAAACGCACACACACCTGAACAAGAACGCCATAATGAGGCACATGCACAAACACAAAATATAATAGAGCATGTGTTTGGGCTGCTCAAGTCATGGTTCCGGTGCCTGGACACATCTGGTGGAGCCTTGCAGTACTCACCAACTACATGTACCCAAATTGTCATGGTATGTGCTATGCTACATAATATGATTCTGTGAAAACAGCTGCAGCAGGACCAGCATAGGGCTGGGACAAACAGCCCCCCACCATTGCCAAGGCCATCACAGGCAGAGCGTGACTCAGAGGAGGAGCAACCTGAGCCTGCCCCAGTAGGCAGAAGGAGGCGTGCCCAGTATGCCCTGGCCTTGGCAAAGAGGCAACGCATAGCACATACACTGGCTCAGTAGGAACCCTGGGAATGATACCCCTCTCTGACTCACTCATATAGTAAAAGGGACGCCTAACATGACACAGCCTGCTTTCAAACATGTACAGGGAGTGTAGTATGTGCATCCAACATAGGCAGCCCTGCAGCACCACCTGAGGCATGATTGCCATGTGTTAAGTAATGTAACACCATCTAGTATATGCAAACATGATGACCCTGCCTAACATCTCACCCTCACCAAGCATGATGCCACACTATGAAGACAACAAGATCAAGTACAATAATTGGCTGAAGTATTGCTGTTAGTCAAAGGGGAACAAATAGCTGACAGCCTGGGATGACATGCCGAGCAAGACATGATGCTCCACCTGCTAGGGATGGCACGCACCCAGCACACCTGGCTGTGTGGATACTGGCAAAGGCTGTTATCTCCCCCACTGTGCCTTGAATAGGTAAGGCTGGAAACACAAACCCACCACCATAGGTAGCACAAGGGATAACAACCTGGACGTAATGCTACCCAATGCCAGAAGTCTAAACTGCAAGATGCATGCAGACCAAACCCACCTCAGCATGGAGAATGGTAATATCTGTTCTGTAACAGAAACCTGGGTCAAGGCTCAGAAGAGCACCCTAATACTACCAGGTTATGCCTTATATCATGCTCTACAGCCCCAAAACATGGAACAAACTACAATAGGAGTGCGGCTATCAATAATTGTCAAGGATAACCACACCCCCAGGTTGGCACCACAGCAAGAAGCAGCATGGACTATCCACGGGCAAGTAACAGTGGCTCAAACTGCGTCCCTGTTTGCAGCCTGCTACAGACCACCCTCCCAAACCCAGGAACCCCAGCCAGCCTTCCTGAAGACACTGCAGAGTATGAATGTCTCACCAAATACAAAACAAGGCACACACAAAGTATGACATAGGTGGTAATCCATTATGTACGGAAGAAGTAATCAGGGACCTAGGGACACAAGTGGACAGTAACCCGTCATGTGACACTCACATTGCCAAGGTGGCCAGGAAGACCTGCTATATTGCCCACCTTAATATGAAAGGATGTACATGTAGATCAAGAGAGGTCACTGTGCCCCCATACTCTTCTCTTATCAGGCCCATACTTGAGAACAATGCCCCATTTTGGATGTACCTTACCTGACACCTGCAGCAGTTAGAAAGACCCCAAACATACCTCACCAAGAGGATAAAGGGTCCAAACATTTGTCATCTGCTGCCTGGCTGAAGAAACCACAGCCCAATTCACATGCATACTGCCCAGTCAGGGGCGATGTATGCCTGATGTACAAGGCCATGTCCAGTTCAGAATGAATGGACATGCTCCACTGCAGAAACTCCAAATCCAGCAGAGACACCACAGTGAGATATCTGAACCTCCAAACATAGAAAAATAGGATGTGCTGGAGGGACAGATTCATAACCCAGAGGCTCCTTACACTCTGGAACAGAATCCCAGTCCATGATAGGCTGAGCTCCACACTCATACTCAACAAGAAAAATCTGGTCAAGTGCATGTGAGATAGTAGGTATACACTGGGGGCCATCGCTGTGTCACATCTAGTAAAGTAAACCCTAAATGGGCATAATATGCACATGGCAAGGGGTGTCGAAAGCCACACACAGTCTGTCTATGCTCAAACATGGCCAGGGCAGATAGCCTAGTATGAACCTATGAACCTATGATGATACAAATTGTGCAGGACACAAAGGATAATCACACAGTTGTCCTAACTGATGGTAGGAACCATGGTGATAATCCACAGATATGCTCTGCAGTACTCAAATATCACAAACAATACACCAAACCCACACACATTGCCAACAGCCAACCTAACAGATTCTTTGCAAACTCCCCACCAGCACCAAACTGCCAAATATCTATCCCAGCAGAGTGCTGGCCCCCTGACATTGCAGATGCTGAGATAACAGCCAGCATCTACAAAGCAAACCATACAGCATCAATGGTACCAGATGGTGTCCTGGGTTGTGTCCAACAAGTACTGTAAGAATAATGGAACACCAAATAGCATACTGCTCACTCTCAGTCTTACCACAGGATATGTACCCAAAGAGCAGTGTACAGCAACAGTGGTCCCTCACCACAAAGGTGGTGCCTGAATGGATACTGCAAACTATCACCCCTCAACCCTGACTATCTTGGTCGGCAAAGTAATGGAGAGGATGATCATGGACCCCAGGAATAACGAGATTGGGTACCTACACACATTGGACCCTACCCAGTGTGGCTTTCATAGGGCAGATCCTGCCCCTTAAACATGTCTGACTCATGTAAAACATGCACCAAGGCCATTGATGAGGGGAATGTGGTTCACACAGCCTATCTGGACCTTGCTAAACCCTTCCATACAATACCCCAGTTGTTCAGTACAGATAAGCTCACCAGCCTAACTATAAACCCCTATCCAAGTAGATGGGTTGCAAACCAGCTCAAGGACAGAACTGACCTGGTCAGAAATGCTGCAGCCATGTCAGACTACAAATCAGGTACAACTGGCATCCCACAAGGCACAGTCTTGGGACCTCTCTTGTATGCTATATATGTCACATAGGTACAGGCCAACATGGAAGGACTCTATCTGAACAGGTTCGCAGATGACTGCAAACTGCCCACCATATCGGACCCACCAGCTGACACAAGCATCCTACAAAAGGCATACATAGAAACAGGCAAGTAGTGCCACAGCCATGTCAACAAGCTAAATGCAGAATAGTGTATAGTCATCCCCTGTGGAAACACAGTACGTGGCCACAAATTACCACATAGGTGTTAACCCATTAAGTACATCAGGAGCAATAAGAGACCTGGGGACACAAGGTGATATATATCCTGCATGTGACAACCATGTGTCTGTAGTGGTTACAGAAACATACCATATACCCACCTAATCATGAAGGTAAGCACAGCTAGGTCAGGGTAGGTCATTGTGCCTCTCCAGTCATCCATCAGCAGCCTCACAATTGCGTACAATGGCCCTTGTGGGATGTACCTTAACAGACACCTGCATCAACTGGAAAGACCCCACAAATACCGCACCAGGAGGATCTCAAAGCTGTAACAGATGCCATGTGTTGCCTGATTAAACAAACTGCAGCTCCACACAGTGCCATACCGCCTGGCTAGAGGTGATCTGTGCCTGATGTATAAAGCCATGACCAAGCTGGAATCAATGGACATTTGGCACCATGTAAAATCTGAATGCTGGTGACCTATGCACATGACAGGCCTGAACCCCAGCACAGACATAAACAGGACATGCTGTACCGATTGGTCCATAACCCAGAAGCTCACTCCACTCATGACTAAACTCCCAGTACAGGTTATCCAGGGAGTCCCTCAATGACTGTCATCCAGAGGAATCATGATGACTGGATGGAAGATGGTAGGTGTACCCTGGATATCACCTGTATGTCACGGGTAGACAGAGGCACAGCACACTAACCTTGACATATGTCATGGCAAACACCAGTAAATATGTGTGTTGAAGGACAAACACTCTCTGACTAGCATTACAAATGGCTTAGGGCACATGGCCATTGTTTGTCACTGTCCACACAAGTTGTGGAATACATTAACAATGTCGGACAATCTTGTTTTATGTTGTCCATATCTGAACAAAAATCAACATGGTCATATCTGCACAACTGGCCCTCAACCAGTCTGGTGTGCTCACTATAAATATTACAAGCAGTGATAGGACTGAAACCGATGATAC
Organism: Protopterus annectens; assembly: GCF_019279795.1. Taxonomy (NCBI): domain Eukaryota; kingdom Metazoa; phylum Chordata; order Ceratodontiformes; family Protopteridae; genus Protopterus; species Protopterus annectens. Next base: position 842,244,465 of record NC_056730.1, on the reverse strand, counting down.
TGTCCACCACAGTGAAAGTACTGAACCAGTACACTATACGACAATACACTGTTTGGTCAGTATGAAAGGATGTTGACAACTGTATGCAAACTATCCCATGGCAACCCTGCAGGCACAGCATAATGCCTGTTAGGTTCAGACACAAAGCAGTTGGGCAGTAAGAACACAATCTGGCATCCAACACTCAACTGTACATGTGAAATATAGATGAAGTCCACGCACAAACCCAAATGTGGTGGACCACAGATCTCAACATATGGAAAGTTCACACTGGGCATGCTCGCACACTTAGATAAATGAGACGTGTCAGTCAAGAAGCCATATAAACTGTGAACTGGGCATGCTCACACACTTAGGCCATGTCACAGTTCAGCAGTTGCACACACATATCTGGCATTTGTATGTGTTAACACAGGAACCTCCCACAATACAGAAATCTGCACAGTGCACACAGTGAAATTACAACAGAGACATAAGTAAAGTACTGGATCCCACTCATATGCAAACATCTGCCACAGTACACAAGTTGTTCATAGAGATAGGGAAAGCTATGGCAATAAAGACCCACAAGCAGTTTATGAGCAACAGATACTTGCATCTGACAGGTAAACATATGGCCGTAGAGTTCAATACTAGGCTGTTGTCCCTAGGGAATACAGAAGGCTATCCACAGTGTATTTGGAGTCTGCCTCCGCAGTACAGTAGGCCACTGTGCCTCTGAAAAGTTAATGCATATATATGCTCTCCCCCTTACTGATGGATAGTAACAGATGTACATACCTCTTCATAAATAATGATGTCAGCACACTATACATATGTCAGGAGCAGGAGCACAAATGATACTCAATAATTTGAATAGCGTGCTCAGCTACTGCGTCTCCCACAAGTGCCATCACATAGTTAGTTAGGGATTTGAATCCTGCAAGTGCTCAGTGTGTATGTGGGGGGGGGAGTAGGGGTGTGCAGTTCTATGTGTAAGAGAAATGTCCCTTTTGGCAACTAGTACAACACACCACATGCTGCATATTTGACTGTCTAAACACTGATGATGTCAGCATCCTATAAGTATAGCAGGAGAAAGCAAGCCTCCTAGTAATGCAAATAGCGAACTCTGTTACGGCGTCTCTCACAAATGTCATAACATAGCTAGGTAGGGTTTGAATCCTGCAAGTGTGTGTGTGCAATTCTATGTATAAGAAAAATGTCCCTTTTGGCAACTAGTACAACACACCACATGCTGCATATTCCACTGTCTAAACATTGATGATGTCAGCACCCTATAAGTACAGCAGGAGAAAGCAAGCTTCCCAGTCATGCAAATAGTGTGCTCTGCTACTGCGTTTCTCACAAGTGTCATAACATAGTTAGATAGAGGTTTGAATCCTGCAAGTGCTCAGTGTGTGTGTGCAATTCTATGTGTACGAAAAATTTCCCTTTTGGCAACTAGTACAACACACCACATGCTGCATATTCCACTGTCTAAACACTGATGATGTCAGCACCCTATAAGTGCAGCAGGAGAAATAAAACCTCCCAATAATGCAAATAGCGCGCTCTGCTACTACGTCTTTAACCAGTGTCATAATATAACTCGGTAGGGGTTTGAATCTTGCAAGTGCTCAGTGAATGTGGGTGAAGAGTAGGAGTGTGCAATTCTATGTGCAAGAAAAATGTCCCTTTTGGTAACTAGTACAACACACCACATGCTGCATATTCGACTGTCTAAACACTGATGATGTCAGCACCCTATAAGTACAGCAGGAGAAAGCAAGCTTCCTAGTAATGCAAATAGCGTGCTCTGCTACGGCGTTTCTCATAAGTGTCATAACATAGTTAGGTAGGGGTCTGAATCCTGCAAGTGCTCAGTGTGTGTCTGTGTGTGTGTGCAATTCTATGTGAAAGAAAAATGTCCCTTTTGGCAACTAGTACAACACACCACATGCTGCATATTCCACTGTCTAAACATTGATGATGTCAGCACCCTATAAGTATAGCAGGAGAAAACAAGCTTCCCAGTAATGCAAATAGCGTGCTCTGCTACTGCGTTTCTCACAAGTGTCATAACATAATTAGGTAGGGGTTTAAATCCTGCAAGTGCTCAGTGAATGTGGGGGGGAGAGTAGGGGTGTGCAATTTTATGTGTAAGAGAAATGTCCCTTTTGGCAACTAGTACAACACACCACATGCTGCATATTCGACTGTCTAAACACTGATGATGTCAGCACCCTATAAGTACAGAAGGAGAAAACAAACCTCCTAATAAAGCAAATAGCACGCTCTGCTACAGCGTCTCTCACAAGTGTCATAACATAGTTAGGTAGAGGTTTGAATCCTGCAAGTGCTCAGTGTGTGTGTGTGCAATTCTATGTGTAAGAAAAATGTCCCTTTTGGCAACTAGTACAACACACCACATGCTGCATATTCCACTGTCTAAACACTGATGATATCAGCACCCTATAAGTACTGCTGGAGAAAGCAAACCTCTCAATAATGCAAATAGCGCGCTCTGCTACTGCGTCTCTAACCAGTGTCGTAACATAGTTTGGGAGGGATTTGAATCTTGCAAGTGCTCAGTGAATGTGGGTAAAGAGTATGAGTGTGCAATTCTATGTGTAAGAAAAATGTCCCTTTTGGTAACTAGTACAACACACCACATGCTGCATATTTGACTGTCTAAACACTGATGATGTCAGCACCCTATAAGTACAGCAGGAGCAAGCAAGCTTCCTAGTAATGCAAATAGCGCGCTCTGCTACGGCGTTTCTCATAAGTGTCATAACATAGTTAGGTAGGGGTCTGGATCCTACAAGTGCTCAGTGTGTGTGTGTGTGTGTGTGCAATTCTATGTGTAAGAAAAATGTCCCTTTTGGCAACTAGTACAACACACCACATGCTGCATATTCCACTGTCTAAACACTGATGATGTCAGCACCCTATAAGTACAGCAGGAGAAAGAAAGCCTCCTAGTAATGCAAATAGCACGCTCTACTACGGCGTATTTTACAAATGTCATAACATAGTTAGGTAGGGGTTTGAATCCTGCAAGTGCTCTGTGTGTGTGTATGTAATTCTATGTGCAAAAAAAATGTCCCTTTTGGCAACTAGTACAACACACCACATGCTGCATATTTCACTGTCTAAACACTGATGATGTCAGCACTTTATAAGTACAGCAGGAGAAAACAAGCCTCCTAGTCATGCAAATAGTGCGCTCTGCTACTGCGTCTCTCACAAATGTCATAACATAGTTAGATAGGGGGTTGAATCCTGCAAATGCTCAGTGTGTGTGTGTTTAATTCTATGTGTAAGAAAAATGTCCCTTTTGGCAACTAGTACAACACACCACATGCTGCATATTCCACTGTCTAAACACCGGTGATGTCAGCACCCTATAAGTACAGCAGGAGAAAGCAAACCTCTCAATAATGCAAATAGCACGCTCTGCTTCTGCGTCTCTAACCAGTGTCGTAACATAGTTTGGGAGGGGTTTGAATCTTGCAAGTGCTCAGTGAATGTGGGTAAAGAGTATGAGTGTGCAATTCTATGTGTAAGAAAAATGTCCCTTTTGGTAACTAGTACAACACACCACATGCTGCATATTCGACTGTCTAAACACTGATGATGTCAGCACCCTATAAGTACAGCAGGAACAAGCAAGCTTCCTAGTAATGCAAATAGCGCGCTCTGCTACGGCGTTTCTCATAAGTGTCATAACATAGTTAGGTAGGGGTCTGGATCCTACAAGTGCTCAGTGTGTGTGTGTGTGTGTGTGTGTGTGTGTGTGTGTGTGTGTGCAATTATATGTGTAAGAAAAATGTCCCTTTTGGCAACTAGTACAACACACCACATGCTGCCTATTCCACTGTCTAAACACTGATGATGTCAGCACCCTATAAGTACAGCAGGCGAAAGAAAGCCTCCTAGTAATGCAAATAGCGCGCTCTACTACGGCGTATTTTACAAATGTCATAACATAGTTAGGTAGGGGTTTGAATCCTCCAAGTGCTCTGTGTGTGTGTATGTAATTCTATGTGCAAAAAAAATGTCCCTTTTGGCAACTAGTACAACACACCACATGCTGCATATTTCACTGTCTAAACACTGATGATGTCAGCACCCTATAAGTACAGCAGGAGAAAACAAGCCTCCCAGTAATGCAAATAGTGCGCTCTGCTACTGCGTCTGTCACAAGTGTCATAACATAGTTAGATAGGGGGTTGAATCCTGCAAATGCTCAGTGTGTGTGTGTTTAATTCTATGTGTAAGAAAAATGTCCCTTTTGGCAACTAGTACAACACACCACATGCTGCATATTCCACTGTCTAAACACCGGTGATGTCAGCACCCTATAAGTACAGCAGGAGAAAGCAAGCCTCCCAGTAATGCAAATGGCGTGCTCTGCTACTGCGTTTCTCACTAGTGTCATAATATAGTTAGGTAGAGGTTTGAATCGTGAATGTGGTGGTGGTGGGGGGAGGAGTAGGGGTGTGCAATTCTATGTGTAAAAGAAATGTCCCTTTTGGCAACTGGTACAACACACCACATGCTGCATATTATTCTATGTGTAAGAGAAATGTCCCTTTTGGCAACTGGTACAACACATCACATGCTGCATATTCGACTGTCTAAACACTGATGATGTCAGCACCCTATAAGTACAGCAGGAGAAAACAAACCTCCTAGTAATGCAAATAGCGCGCTCTGCTAAGGCATCTCTCACAAGTGTCATAACATAGTTAGGTAGGGATTTGAATCCTGCAAGTACTCAGTGTGTGCAATTCTATGTGTAAGAGAAATGTCCCTTTTGGCAACTGGTACAACACACCACATGCTGCATATTATTCTATGTGTAAGAGAAATGTCTCTTTTGGCAACTGGTACAACACACCACATGCTGCATATTCGACTGTCTAAACACTGATGATGTCAGCACCCTATAAGTACAGCAGGAGAAAACAAACCTCCTAGTAATGCAAATAGCGCGCTCTGCTACAGCGTCTCTCACAAGTGTCATAACATAGTTAGGTAAGGATTTGAATCCTGCAAGTACTCAGTGTGTGCAATTCTATGTGTAAGAAAAATGTCCCTTTTGGCAACTAGTACAACACACCACATGCTGCATATTCCACTGTCTAAACACTGATGATGTCAGCACCCTATAAGTACAGCAGGAGAAAGCAAGTTTCCTAGTAATGCAAATAGCACATTCTGCTACTGCGTTTCTCACAAGTGTTAAAACCTAGGTAGGGATTTGAATCCTGCAAGTGCTCAGTGAAGGTATGAATGTGGGGGGAGAGTAGGGGTGTGCAATTCTTTGTGTAAGAGAAATGTCCCTTTTGGCAACTGGTACAACACACCACATGCTGCATATTATTCTATGTGTAAGAGAAATGTCCCTTTTGGCAACTGGTACAACACACCACATGCTGCGTATTCGACTGTCTAAACACTGATGATGTCAGCACCCTATAAGTACAGCAGGAGAAAACAAACCTCCTAGTAATGCAAATAGTGTGCTCTGCTACGGCGTCTCTCACAAGTGTCATAACATAGTTAGGTAGGGATTTGAATCCTGCAAGTACTCAGTGTGTGCAATTCTATGTGTAAGAGAAATGTCCCTTTTGGCAGCTGGTACAACACACCACATGCTGCATATTATTCTATGTGTAAGAGAAATGTCCCTTTTGGCAACTGGTACAACACACCACATGCTGCATAGTTAGGTAGGGATTTGAATCCTGCAAGTACTCAGTGTGTGCAATTCTATGTGTAAGAAAAATGTCCCTTTTGGCAACTAGTACAACACACCACATGCTGCATATTCCACTGTCTAAACACTGATGATGTCAGCACCCTATAAGTACAGCAGGAGAAAGTAAGTCTCTTAGTAATGCAAATAGCGCGCTCTGCTACTGCGTTTCTCACCAGTGTCATAACATAGTTAGGTAGGGGCTTGAATCCTGCAAGTGCTCAGTGTATGTGGGGGGAGAAGTAGTGTGTGTGCAATTCTATGTGTTAAAGAAATGTCCCTTTTAGCAACTAGTACAAAACACCACATGCTGCATATTCCACTGTCTAAACACTGATGATGTCAGCACCCTATAAGTACAGCAGGAGAAAACAAGCCTCCTAGTAATGCAAATAGTGCGTTCCGCTACTGCATTTCTCACAAGTATCATAACATAGTTAGGTAGGGGTTTGAATCCTGCAAGTGCTCAGTGAAGGTATGAATGTGGGGGGAGAGTAGGGGTGTGCAATTCTTTGTGTAAGAGAAAAGTCCCTTTTGGCAACTAGTACAACACACCACATGCTGCATATTCGACTGTCTACACACTGATGATGTCAGCACCCTATAAGTACAGCAGGAGAAAGCAAGCCAATGTCATAACACAGTTAGGTAGGGGGTTGTATCCTACAAACGCCATGTGTGTTTTTGTCACACAGTTTGTCCATGTGTGTGGGGTGTTGTTCCCAATATTGCACAACATACATTATATCAGTAATGTCAATGCACACATGATGTATGTGTGTGCCACATACACATATGTACCTGTGATCTTCAATAGTTCCCATGTCTGAAGCCTGCCTCATGTGAATACATGGAATTTGCATTAGACAACTTTATGACTGTGGCGTTCTGTGCTGGGGCTGCATGTGGTATGTGAATATACAGTGTAAGTTGTATATGGTGTCATCCTACCAGCGAAGGATACACGTCTGGTCTGGAGCATATAGTCCACATGTTGTTGATGAACAGGTGCAGCATGTTTTCACCTCTTGTGGGAGTGGTAACAAGTTGTTCCATAGCAATTCAGTGAATAAATGCTAGGAACCTTTCAGCTAGGGTCTTGGAGCTAGAGTAATGCTCACACTCTATGTTTGGGTAGTTGCAGTCCACCCATATAATGGTGTTTGTAGAGACCATCATATTCCCAATGATGTCAGGAAGGACAAGTGGGTCAGGAAGGACGACTGCCAGCTGCTGCTGTTGCTTGCATACGCCCACGTCGACGCCTCAACCGCCCACCATTGCCCTGGCTCATGGACATGTAGTTGTGGAACAGATCTAATGTGTCCCCCCAACGTCTGTCAATGACCTCTGTGAAATTACGGATGGCGTGGTGTGTGCCAGGCTATGAACCTGAAGGCAGTCTAACCCACTCTTAGTTGCACATGGATAGGCTCTGATGCTTTGTGCTGTGCCACCAACCTGGAGGTGTGTGTATCTGTGGAGCCTTTGGATACTTCCCCCCTGTTCTGGTTTGGTTCATGTTTAGCGGATGACAAGCATGGTATGAGGTATGACCTGGCAGTGATGGGGTGCACCTGGGAGCCTTGTACCAGGATTCTGTTACTGCACAGATATTGCTGTTCTCCATGCTAAGGACAGTTTTCAGTGCATGCATCTTGAGGTTTACACTGCTGGCGTTGAGTAGCATTACTATTAGTGTCCTATCCTGTGTGATACCTGTGTAGGTGGCTATGTAATTTGAGCCTTGCATAAAAAGGCACTATGTGTGTAGCAAGAGCCTTTGCCAATATACGATGGCCCATGGGGTGACAGGTGCAAGCTGTCCCTAGCAAAGCAACGTGGCTTGTCTAGCATGTAATCCCACGCTGACAGGCATTGGATCCCCTTTGAATGTCACCGAAACATAAGCCAATTGTAGAAATTGATCATCCTGTCTACATATTGTGGCAGCATTCTTGGTGAGGGTAAGATGCTACTCAAGGTCAGGGTCATACCAGCCTGTGCCACATGCTCAGAGAGCCCCTCTATGTCCCCTATCATGTAGTCCAGGGAGGTACGTCACAGGTCATTCACACTGGCACGGACAATGACTGAGTCATATTTGTACATGCCTTGGAGTGAGCTGTATGCTTGTGTTATGTGGTGGATCATAGTGCCCGACTGGCATCTCACCATGACCTTCTCCTTGTTCAGCCTGGTGAGCGGGACCTCAGTGTACCTGACGATAGAGGTACCTATTACAACTATAGCAGGTGTGTCGTTAAGCCGTACGGGCTGTGACTGTTCGGCACACAGGCTTTGTGAGCTATGTGTTGCACGTGCAACATTTGCTTGTGTGTCTGCTTTGCAGGTGTCTGCTACTCAGGCAGGATGCTATTCTGAGACTCCAAGAATGTTCCTGTGTGTTTATGTGTTTGGATTGCTGTCGTGGTAGGTCTATGTGAGACTGGTATTGTATTCACTGTAGTATCCCACTCCGCCTGACAGGTTATGCCAGTGCTGAGTTAAGAGAGCTTAGCCCCCAGTTTGGCTATGTGGTTGCATCTCTCACATGTGTTGTAAGTTTATGGGAAGGGGAGAGTGTTGTCTGTGTACATGAGGCAGCTGTAACATTGCCACATGACTCACAGATTCACCAACTGGACCAGAGAAGAGATTGACAAGTGACCTTTGCACATGCTACCATAGTATTGTGAATCCCATAATAATTAACAACACATAGGGCCAATGGGGAACAAGGTACTCAAGGTGAGTATGTGAGGGTGTAGTGCTTCTGACTTGTTAGTGCTGGCATATATAAATGCTTTCGTGAGCAAATGCCAGGTAAGTCATATGCAATGTGTTACAGGCAACTTACATGCAAACAGGACAAACAGTGATGTTCTGTCAAGTGAGACATGGACATCAGTACAGTAAGCAATGCAGATGTCACTAGGGATCCACAGAGGTGCTGTAAATCTGCATTGCAGGTGGAATCAGTGTTTCAGGGAAATAACAAGCAAACATGCATACAGACAAAGCTACAGTCAGCAGGCCTGGATCTAGACTATGCTCAACAAACAAGGTGTACGACTTCCAGTAGGTAACAGTGCAAATATGCAGGCACTATAAGCCTGTACCCAGAAATTCACAGGTCAGATGGGCTGGGTCCAGCCTCACCTCCCACAAGTGTACAGACCATGTACCTTCGTAATGTAGAATAACTGGCCTGAAACCCAAGTGCTCATACCTGAACTAATACACATTTCGAATAACAGACACTGAGCCCTCACTCAGCAGTTCCAAACTTAGTAGGATGTATGCTACCTATCCTGGCACCACAGTATCCTTGACATGTATGGAGACTCTCCCTCCTGTCATAGTTAGTTCTGTGTTTTGGGGCTGTCATGCATGGTATGAGGTGTGACCTTGTAGTGCTAGGGTGCTCTTGTGAGTCTTGAACCTGTTGTGTATTACTGCACAGATATCAATATCCTCAAACATCCTCATTGCAGAGTCAAGTGTGGACAGCATGCAACTTGCAGTTGACATGTCCATCATTGAGTATCAATACTTACATTTTCTTATCCCCTGTGCTACCTATGTAGGTGGCCTTCTGTTGACAGCCTCACCACCAGTATGCAAAGATGTGCAGACATTACACTATGGTAATTACTATGGGTGTACAAAACAATACAATGACAATCATACTGTTACTGCATCAGGCATGCTGGGATATACCCACAATGATATCATTACACTGTACTGCTGACAACGTGATACTATTACTACACTTCTATGTAGTCACCCTGTGCATCAGCACTATGTTAACCTGTTCCTGCACCGATGTTACAGATTGCAGGAGGTGGCACAGTTTCATCATATGCACAGCGTGTGTACTTGGTATGCCTGAGTCTGCCACTGATACAACCAATTGACATGTCTGTGTGTGTGTGTTGGTGAGGGACAGCAGTACAAGATGGGGCAATATTGATGCAGTGTGTGCGTGTATGCGGTAGCCCTAGGTGTTATCAATTCGCATGTGTGTATGCATGCACACAGTTCCACCTCATGGCTGCCATATACAGGTGTTTGTGGACAGCCACAGACTGTACCTGCCAGGTCATACAGATCACTGTCTCTGGCCATGGACACGGTACCTGTGCCTGGCAGGAGTGCTACGGGCCGTATCAGGTACTAAGCCAGACTGGGTACTGTCATCAGAAGCAGGTGGTTGGTAACTGGAGACAGGTCCCTGTTGGGACTGTCCAGATCCACGTGCATGTGGTCTCCTGGGGCGTTCTGATGACAGCACAGACCCAGCATTGCTGGGGCTGCTGCTGGCACTATGGGAGTGGCCGCGGGCCTGTTGTCGTCCGCGACGACTGCCAGCTGCTGCTGTTGCTGGCATACACCCACGTCGACGCCTCAACCGCCCACCATTGCCCTGGCTCATGGACATGTAGTTGTGGAACAGATCTAATGTGTCCCCCCAATGTCTGTCAATGACCTCGGTGAAATTACGGATGGCAGCCGCAACATCAAGCATACTGTCATTCATAGCTGTGCAACATGCTCTCAGCTCCCTCAGACCCTGTCTGGTGTACCGTTCCATATGTGGCTATGCCTGCATTACAGCCCAAAACATAGCTGAGGTTGAAAGACCTCTGTGGGCATGTCTGACAGGGGTAGTACACCCTCGGATGCTCCCACGAGAACCCCTCGACATCTGCCTGTGTGGTACCATGTCAGGACCCTGGCCATGGCTGCTGTGTGGGGATGCACGTGCCACCGATACCACATTACCCTGGTCAATGCCCACTGTATCCTGTCCATCACCTAGGGACATTAGTGACAAAGGATGTATTGGCAGGATGACTGTGCGCATTGATGGGGTCGACAGCTGTGTACTGTCAATTGGCTGACCAACGATGGACCCTGGCACACCTCCCTGTGCCATTGCACAGGTATCATCATTATCACTATCCATGGCAGCCGATTCAGGTTCCCTGCTGCACAACACCAGAGCAGCACCAGAACCTGTGGGAGTAAGACAGGAAACACAGTTTACAATGTGTACACAATGTCACCACTGATACACACAGGCACACATGCACACATGCACACATGTGCACATGCACACAGGTGCACATGCACACATGCACACAGGTGCACATGCACACATGCACACAGGTGCACATGCACACATGCGCACATGCACACATGCACACAGGTGCACATGCACACAGGTGCACATGCACACATGCACACAGGTGCACAGGTGCACATGTACACATGCACACTCCTCAGTATATGAGATATCAACACACAGACACAAACACACCTGCAATCAAACACATAGCACTACTGCTTCAGCCTATTATTACTATTATTATCAAGAGTATTGAAGGTATTGTTATTACACACTCACCAGCATGGATAGGCTGCCTTGCTGTTACACCAGAGGGACCTGCAGAAATGAGACATTTATTGTCAGTGGGCACAACTGTGCCATTGATACTGTGAGTATGATACAGTTCAGTAGTACAACAGTTGGCTTCCACAGGTCTACTGCTGATATTGAGAATATCACTCTTGCACAA